>NW_021703772.1:33772025-33793855 GCF_005190385.1 Monodon monoceros | reverse complement strand
AATAAAATGGACAACCTGGAAGAAACAGACAAATTCTTAGAAAGGTATAACCTTCCAAGACTGAACCAGGAAGAAATAGAAAATATGAACACACCAATCACAAGTAATGAAATTGAAACTGTGATTAAAAATCTTCCAACAAACAGAAGTCCAGGACCAGATGGCTTCCCAGGTGAATTCTATCAAACATTTAAAGAAGAGCTAATACCCATCCTTCTCAAACTCCTCCAAAAAATTGCAGAGGAAGGAACACTCCCAAACTCATTGTATGAGGCCACCATCACCCCGATACCAAAACCAGACAAAGATACTACAAAAGAAAGAAAATTACAGACCAATATCACTGATGAATATAGATGCAAAAATCCTCAACAAAATACTAGCAAACAGAATCCAACAACATGTTAAAAGGATCATACACCATGATCAAGTGGGATTTATCCCAGGGATGCAAGAATTCTTCAATACATGCAAAGAAATCAATGTGATACACCATATTAACAAACTCAAGAAGAAAAATCATCTGATCATTTCAATAGATGCAGAAAAAGCTTTTGACAAAATTCAACACCTATTTATGAAAAAAAACTCTCCAGAAAGTGGGCATAGAGGGAACCTACCTCAACATAATAGAGGCCATACACGACAGACCCACAGCAAACATCATTCTCAATGGTGAAAAACTGAGAGCATTTCCCCTAAGATCAGGAACAAGCCAAGGATGTCCACTCTCGCCACTATTATTCAACCTAGTTTTGGAAGTCCTAGCCACGGCAATCAGAGAAGAAAAAGAAATAAAAGGATACAAATTGGAAAAGAAGAAGTAAAACTGTCACTGTTTACAGATGACATGATACTATACATAGAGAATCCTAAAAATGCCACCAGAAAACTACTAGAGCTAATCAATGAATTCAGTAAAGCTGCAGGATACAAAATTAATGCACAGAAATCTCTTGCATTCCTATACACTAATGATGAAAAATCTGAAGGAGAAATTAAGGAAACACTGCCATTTACCACTGCAACAAAAAGAATAAAATACCTAGGATTAAACCTACCTAGGGAGACAAAAGACCTGTATGCAGAAAACTATAAGACACTGATGAAAGAAATTAAAGGTGATACCAACAGATGGAGAGATATACCACGTTCTTGGATTGGAATAATCAATACTGTGAAAATGACTATACTGCCCAAAGCAATCTACAGATTCAATGCAATCCCTATCAAATTACCAATGGCATTTTTTACAAAACTAGAACAAAAACTCTTAAAATTTGTATGGAGACACAAAAGACCCCGAATAGCCAAAGCAGCCTTGAGGGAAAATAACGGAGCTGGAGGAATCAGACTCCCTGACTTCAGACTATACTACAAAGCTACAATAATCTAGACAATATGGTACTGGCACAAAAACAGAAACATAGATCAATGGAACAAGACAGAAAGCCCAGAGATAAACCCACGCACCTATGGTCAACTAATCTATGACAAAGGAGGCAAGGATATACAATGGAGAAAAGACAGTCTCTTCAATAAGTGGTGCTGGGAAAATTGGACAGCTACATATAAAAGAATGAAATTAGAACACTCCCTAACACCATACACAAAAATAAGCTCAAAATGGATTCGAGACCTAAGTGTAAGACCGGACACTATAAAACTCTTAGAGGAAAACATAGGAAGAACACTCTTTGACATAAATCACAGCAAGATCTTTTGTGATGCACCTCCTAGAATGGAAATAAAAACAAAAATAAGCAAATGGGACCTAATGAAACTTAAAAGCTTTTGTACAGCAAAGGAAACTACAAAGAAGACGAAAAGACAACCCTCAGTATGGGAGAAAATATTTGCAAATGAATCAACAGACAGAGGATTAATCTCCAAAATATATACACAGCTCATGCAGCTCAATATTAAAAAAACAAACTACCCAATCCAAAAATGGGCAGAAGACCTAAATAGCCATTTCTCTAAAGAAGACATACAGATGGCCAAGAAGCACATGAAAAGCTGCTCAACATCACTAATTATTAGAGAAATGCAAATCAAAACTACAATGAGGTATCACCTCACACCAGTTAGAATGGGCATCATCAGAAAATCTACAAACAACAAATGCTGGAGAGGGTGTGGAAAAAAGGGAACCTTCTTGCAATGTTGGTGGGAATGTAAATTGATACAGCCACTATGGAGAACAGTATGGAGATTCCTTAGAAAACTAAAAATAGAATTACCATACAACCCAGCAATCCCACTACTGGGCATATACCCAGAGAAAACCATAATTCAAAAAGACACATGCACCCCAATGTTCATCACAGCACTATTTACAATAGCAGGTCATGAAAGCAACCTAAATGTCCATCCACAGATGAATGGATAAAGAAGATGTGGTACATATATACAATGGAATATTACTCAGCCATAAAAAGGAATGAAATTGGGTCATTTGTTGAGACGTGGATGGATCTAGAGACTGTCATACAGAGTGAAGTTAAGTCAGAAAGAGAAAAACAAATATTGTATATTAATGCACATATGTGGAACCTAGAAAAATGGTACAGATGAACTGGTTTGCAGGGCAGAAATAGAGACATAGATGTAGAGAAACAAACGTATGGACATCAAGACGGGAAGTGTCGGGGGGGTGGTGGTGGTGGTGTGATGAATTGGGAGATTGGGACTGACATGTATACACTGCTGTGTATAAAACTGATGACTAATAAGAACCTGCTGTATAAAATAAATAAATAAATAAAGTGGAAGAGAGAGGCAGAGGAGAGCTTGAGAAAGAGAGGTGATGATAACAAGCCGTGTCAGAGAGCTGCTAAATTGCTGGCTTTGAAGATGGGAGGGGGCAGCCATAAGCCAAAGAATGTAGGTGGCCTCTAGAAGCTGGAAGAGGCAAGGAAACGAATTCTCTCCTAGAGCCTCCAGAAAATAACACAGCCCTGCTGACATCTTGATTTTAACCCAGCGAGACTTGTGTCCGATTTTTAACCTAAAGAACTCCAAGATAATAAATTTGTGTTATTTTAGGCACTGAGTTTACAGCAATGCTACAAGCAGCAACAGAAAGCTAGTACACTATTTCACACACATCTTTCTTTATCGATATTTATAGATCGAATTTTGTTTTAATGGTGTTTAATATATTTGACTTCTCCTAAGAAGACACGTGTGCCTGAAATTCAGATACAGCAATGAGAAAAAAGGAAATGACTGGTAAGGAAGCATAACTAAAAAGGAATATTGCACCTAAATGTGGGAAGCTTATATTATAAAGTTTTACCTCACATACTTAAAATATGCAGCATTTACCGAATCCAGTTAATCTAACATTCTTCCTCAATTATGTATCCAAACAGAAAAACTACACCAAAAAATTTGTTTTCCTAGTATTTTTATAATCCCCTCTCTGAGAAATCTATAAGACTTGCCTCAACCATTCAAAAAGCATTTAAACTTGCTTATGTTCTTCCACTGCTAACAGTTTTAACTGTTATAAAATTGCCTAATCATGGGGCTTCTTCTGGGGATATGTCTCCCCAGATGAGCTTTGGGGGTCAGGATCCCTGTACTCTGCTTCTTTTCTTCTGTTATAGTAACTTTCCCTCATAGCCTTTATTATATTAACTAGCTCTGATACAGAAGCTGTGTGATATTTACAGAGTCAGAAAATGTGGGGTCCTCTTGTACCTCACATGGCCTTTCCAGAGATCAATGGCATCTGTAAAAGGAGCAAACTAGACTGTAGCATCCTCTCCAACTATTAAGTACTATGAGCCACAGAACAAAGATGCATTCATTTTAAAGTATACCACTCTACACTTCAAATTATCTCCTTCACAGTGAAATGTAAAGTAATTAAACTCTCAGATGACCCTTTAAAACAAAAAGCTTGGTTCTTAATGAGTTGATTCCACTTTTAGATCCCAGTGGATACACACCCTCCTGCTACATTTAACAGAGAAATAAGCTATCCTGTACATGCAGAGAATATGGTTTTAATTCCATGATCTGGGAGTACCCTAAAAAAAAAAATCTGGTCTAGATGTTCTAGTTATTGCTAGAAAGAAAAGCTACTACTATGGGTCCATGATACCGTAACCAGAAATCTAAACTCCCAAAAACTCTGAAAACTAAAAGTTTTTTCATTTAAGTCTTTTGGTGGCAAAATCTAATCTGACCTGAACTCATCCAAGAGCAAAACCAACATGAACTAATGTGATGCTATTTAGTTTTTACCCCTTTAGTGTACATCTTCATTTGTCACAGAAATATTAATATGATTGTAGGGTGGTACCAAAGGTCCCACGAGAAGTGTTATATAATATATGGTTTATGCACCTTATTCTAAAGATCAGAAAAACTCCGAATTCCAAAACATGCCTTGCCCCAAGGGTTTCAAGTAAGGGACTGGGAACCTGTATTCTAAAACAACTATCATTTTCAGTAGGGGTCCTCAACTTTTTAATGGCAATGATTTACATCACTTGTTTTAAAAGTTTTAAGTCCATTTTATAGTGAACATACTCACACAGAGTGCCCAAATGAATTTTGTACGAAATATCCTCCCTGCAAATACTCACTTGGCTCATCTTAGTGGAGGAAGGAAGCCTGGGCTCTTTAATTTCATACAAGACTACCAATTTGGTGGAAAGATGTAAATAATGAGAGAGGTGCTGTGTCCTAGAACAACTAGGACTTAGTGATGTATTAGACATAAGTGGGGGATAAAGGAGAAGGAGGTATCAAAAATGACCTCTAATTTCTCCCTTGAACAACTGTGTAGTAGTACCATTTACTGAAATGAGGAAGAGTGAGAGGGTAGGATTCTGAAGTGGAAGGTAAGATTCTCGTAAGACAAGATTTTTTTATAAGTTCAAGATGCCTGTGAGAAATCCAAGAATACATGTCAAGTGAGCAGCTGAATATGTGAGTATGGAGTTCAGAAGAAAGGTCTCAACTATTGATATAAACTTGGGAAGGCATATGGATAATATCTGAAATCAAGGCAATGGATAGTATCACTGGAGTGTATGTTAAGAGAAAAGGAAGGCACAGAGTCAAGCTGTTAAGTTACTCGGACAGGATGAGCAACAAGCAAAGACTGAGGTGAGAAGTGGCCTGAGAGGTAGAACAAACAAGAGTCTGATGTGGGCACACGAAGCAAAGCAGAGAGTGTTTCCAGCAGGAATGACGGGTCAACACGGCTGGGCTCTCAGCTGGGGACTGAAAAACAGATTGCAGCAGGCTGACTATAAATGGCAGGTGAGGACATGAAAATAAAGTTGGTGTAAATGATGCTTTTAAAAAATATTGAAATGGCAAACAGAAATGGAGAAGCAGCTGGAGAGAAACATGAAGATCAAGGGTGTAATTTTGGGGAGTGGGGGAAGACGAGAGACAGCTGAACATGTTTGTAGGACAATGACATGGTTCCTAGATGCAAGGGAGACAAGGACAGAGGGCAGAACCAAAATCCTGGACAAAAGTGGAAGAGGATAGCGTCCGGAACACGCATGCAGTGGGACTGGTCTTCACAAGAGAAAGGGTCTACATTTTAAAAAGAAACAAAACAACAGGTACAGATACAGGCAGGATTATAGATTTTGTGGTGGGAGGATAAGAGTCCCACATGATGGCACCTGTAAGTGACTAGGACTTCACAGTATGTGTGCTATGTTTTCTAATCTCACACCTGGTTCCATTCATTCTGTCTCTTTATTTTATTTTGCCACATTTACACATTTCTGTAAACTGCCTTTTAGGAACAAGGCAGAATATAAATAAAAATTTTAAAATATGAAACAGAAATGTGTTAATGGACTAGTATCCCAAATGCAAAAAGAAAATTAAATCATGTAGCATTCTATGTATTCACATCTAGTAAACTTTATTCTCTGGACAAAGTCCTTTTGCCTTAATAATTTAGTCAAAGTTAGTATATTAACTTTAATTAAATTTCAACAACTAAAACCACATGTAGTTTTCTTACCTACTGTACTCCAGGTATGGAACTAACATAAAACTTCCACGGAAGCCAAAAACATCTTATGCTCTATTATACCCCAGCTGCTTAATAGAGTCCTGACATACAACAAGTACTCAGTAAATACCTGTAGACAGACTAGGCCTATATAAATCAACAAGTTCCTACCCTTAAGGCGTTTACATAGGAGTATGTTCTATCTTTCTGACTAGAATGATGGCTCTAAGTAGACAGTGCCCTCGAGGCATAAGAAAGCTAACTTAACACTAGCAAAGCTGGGCCCTTCTACTCTTAGTCTCCTGTCTCATTTATTGGTTTAAAATAAGTGTATTGATTAAAATAGTGAAATAATAGCAATAATTATAGTTATAAGAGTAATGATATTACTGTTTAGAATGACAAGACATTAAGATAGGAAGACAATAAAAATAATAATAAAGGAGCAAACTGTATCATAATGCCTTGAAAAGAATTTGGACATAGAGTGAATCTGACATAAAATTACTACAGATTTCATGCAGTCATTTACACTTTCTCTTTAAAGTCTGAGTTAGCTGTGTTTTATTACAATGTAGTAAACCAGAGTTTATACTGTGAATGCAGTAAACAATAATTGAAGACCCTATGGAATTTTACACATGGTAAATGCTTAATAAATATTTGCTTTTAGAGGCTCAGTCTATGTTTACACATGGATTAAGGCAACTTTTGACTCAAACACCTGATTTACAACTAATCTGTACACCAACAACTGCTACTTCCTGGATATCCTGCCACTCTAGCCTTTACCCACCACCACCGAAGGCTGAGGAACACTCACCTTGCACCTAAGGCTTGACAAACCAACCACCATCAAAGGGGGAGGCCACTTCAAATCCTAGCCCTCTCAGCCTGAAATGCTGCACTGGAGGCACTAATACCACTATGGGAGCTGACCAACCCCTTAAATCCTGACCCAGAGTTCAGGAGTTCAGTAAATTAATGCATTAAATAAAGTCAGTAGGCTGGCCTAGAGAGTACTTATTATTTATAATGTTGTTACTAATGGGATAATGCACTTAAGTCATTGATTCAAAATATATTATAAACTCCTGGAGGTCAGAAACCATGACTTATTCATCGGTACATTCTTGTACCCATGGTAACCACTAGGTATAAGCCAGCTACGCATAAGTGAGTCCTCAGTGGAAGACAACCCTCGATCTTAAGTTCCAGTCCACAGACTTCCAAATAATTAGAAGGTTTCCACCAGTCCACGGACTTCCAAATGATTAGAAGGTTTCCATGCCTGTTATAAAAGTCAATGTCTGACATGAAAGGAAAGTGTCTTCTCATAATAGAAACTCTCATACATAATTTGCTAATGGTACTTCCTAACAAGGAAGATGCTTTTATTTCATGTCACTTCACAGATGTTAGACAACCTAGGAAAGAACAGTCCCTTTCTCCTTAGTACATGGAGACGGTTTCTGGGCAATCAGAGACACTAAGGCTTCATAGTCTCTTTCTCTTTTTACTTATTATTTTTTTTTATGGCCTGCTAATTTCACCCTGAAACCTACTAAAACGACACTCTTCTGATTGTTGAGAATCTTCTAAAATGGATATTACTCATGGGAGAGGGGGATAAACATGGTAAAATAAACACCCAGCAAATACCCATTTAGCTCCTTTTTGCACCCACTGCCTATCTCTTTAAAATGCATTTTCTGTAAATACTAAATTCCCATGAAACATTCTGATAAATATTATAATACCAGCAACTGAATTTCAAATTCCCAGGTACTGCAACCATTTATGCCTATTATTACTTGATAGCATATAATTTCTGATATAAATTATTCCTTTAATACTTTGCTACTATTCTTTTACTAAAATGGCTACTTTTTTTAAAAAGGCAATATTACAGAAACACAGTTCAAAGTATGTTGGCTTATTTTACCAATCAATAATATCCAGTGCTTAAGGTCAACAAGGGGCCACATAACTGAACAGGGAGTACACATGTCAAAATATACTGCTCTAGAGATACAAGTTTCACTTAGAGTATTTTGAAAGTGCTAATAACAGGTATCCTTGATTAGGAATGAAAATATTGTTTTTAAATGTGTGAGTCATATTAGAGATCAGCTATTAAATTCACTACTTGTTACTCAACCATTTAACGCACTGTCGTCATGTTTACTTATCAATACCTGTAGAAAGAGCATTATTTTGTTTGAGCAATAACTAGGACACTTGCATTCACAGTATAAAACTCAGGTTTACTACAATGTAATAAAATTTAACCAATGAAAACTTTAAAGAAGTGTTAATGACTAAAGAATATCTGCAGTAATTTTGTTTTTTTTTTTTACATTTAAATATTTATTTATTTATTTGGCTGTGCAGGGTCTTAGTTGCGGCATGCGGGATCTAGTTTTCTGACCAGAGATCGAACCCAGGCCCCCTGCATTGGGAGTGCGGAGTCTTAACGCTGGACCACCAGGGAAGTCCCTCCGCGGTAATTTTGTATGTGAGTCACTCCGTCAAATTCCTTGCAAGGCTTTATGATACAATGCACTCCCCTATACTTTGAGAGTTCGTGATCAGTACATGCCTGCACTTCTCAAGAGTCTCTAGAATTTAAATTCCCCTGCAGACTTTCAAGAAGGATCATTCCTCATATCCTAAGGCAAGCATCTTCCCAGGAGCACAGGTCAAACAGAAAAGTCTGTCTCCTCTCTTTAGAAAAGCTTTACATAGTGGAGCTGCATTGGCACATTCTTTTCACCGCGGGGAGAGAAGCTACAAAGTAAAAAAAAAAGAAAGCATATCGGGAGAGAGCCCCGATCATATATAAAAATTCTAAGGTGCTAGTTTCACAAACTATCTTAACCATTCACAAATCTGTAAAAATATTAATAATAATAATGTACAAATCCATGTACCCATCACTGAGTTTTAACAAATATTAACATATTTTCATATTTGCTTAAGCTCCCTTTAAAATAGAAGAAAAAGTTATACGTAGATTTGGGCCTTCCCTGGTGGTGCAGTGGTTAAGAATCTGCCTGCCAAGGCAGGGGATAAGGGTTTGAGCCCTGGTCCGGGAAGATTCCACATGCCGCGGAGCAACTAAGCCTGTGCGCAACAACTACTGAGCCTGTGCTCTGGAGCCCACGAGCCACAACTACTGAAGCCCACGTGCCTAGAGCCCGTGCTCTGCAACAAGAGAAGCCACCGCAATGAGAAGCCCACGCACTGCAATGAAGAGTAGCCCCCGCTCGCCGCAACTTAGAGAAGTCCTGCGCACAGCAACGAAGACCCAACGCAGCCAAAAATAAATAAAATAAATTTAAAAAAAAAAGTTATACATAGATTTGAAGGAGCTCTACCCAAACCTTCCTTCTCCAGAGTTACCCACTATTCCTAAAGTTAATGTCTTATTTCCATGTATATTCTTATACTTTTATGTACTCTCACTAGATACATATCAATAAACAGTAATATGCTATATTGTTTCAAAACTCTACATAAATGCATAATACAGTATTCATATATCCTTTGGCAACTTGCTTTTTTTTTTTTTTTTTTTTGCGGTACGCGGGCCTCTCACTGTTGTGGCCTCTCCCGTTGCGGAGCACAGGCTCTGGACGCGCAGGCTCAGTGGCCATGGCTCACAGGCCCAGCTGCTCCGCGGCATGTGGGATCTTCCCAGACCGGGGCACGAACCCGTGTCCCCTGAATCGGCAGGCGGACTCTCAACCACTGCGCCACCAGGGAAGCCCAGGAACTTGCTTTTTTTACTCAATATTATGTACTTGAAATATGTATCCATGTTATAAACAAAGATCTAGTTTATTCATTTTTACCAAGGGATAGTATTCCACTGCATGAATAAACCATAGTTTATCCATTTCCCTACTAAAGTACAGCTGGATTGTTCTACTTTATCACTATTTTAAGAGCTGCTATAATCATCTTTGTTAGATGTTTGCTTGGGCAATTGCTCCAATTTTAGTTAAGAATTCAGCTCAACAAAAATTTAGGCTGCGGAAGAAAAGAACCCTTAGAATGAAAGTAAATTCACCCAGATCCCATTGACCCAGTCTTTTTTTTCATAGGAGTTGAGAAAACTGTACATTTTTCTTCAAAACCAAACTCTATGAACTGTACAATAAAAGAGTAAGTCTACAAGAGCCCCCAAAAGTACTCAATACATCTCTGATTTGAATATTTCTGCTCTATTCACGTGGATCAATTAATTCACCTATGTTCAGCTCTTCTGTCGCTTGTGTGATGCTGGCAAACATCAAGACAGAATGTAAAGACGGCACCATTATATCTATAGACGAACGGGAAATGGGGATAGGAAAATAAATGTAATGCTAAAAAGGACCACGTCATAATTGGTTGCTATTTTATTTGTGGTTACCGCGCATTTTCTTAAGGACTGATATCCTTAAGAAATCTACTTCCTTATAACTGATGACTGAATTAATTGGTCATTTATGAAAAGTTAAAAGAAAAAATATGTTTAAAAAAAACTCTACCAGAAATAAGTATATCCCTAATACAGTTAGAGTATGTGGTAGGTTTAATTCCACAAAGTTATTAAAATACTCACAGCATTCCTCTGAGCGCCGGAGAAAAGGGCTCAACCTCACACTACATCAAAGCAAGCCTTCTTTTACACCAGCTCAAAAATCACCACTCTCTACCTTCCTTCCTAGTTTTTCAACTCATACCTTACCTAGTCACATATTAATAAAGAATTATAAAAGGTTTTTACAAGTCAGTCATATTCTTTGGAAATACCTTTAGAATGGATCCAGCAATACTGCATTTAACCCATGTTTTTCATGAAAATGTGTAAGATTGATAGTACTCTTCCCATCTAATCACATGAAAACTAAAATCAGTTCTCAGTGAGGTTGTTACCATACCTTTTGCTTCTTTGACAGTCAAAATGCCCAAAGTAAGTCAATGACAACCTAAGTTCTGAAAGCCTGAAATTTGGAGAAAAGGGATTCCAGTTAACATAGCATAAATCAACTTAAAAAATAAGGGGCTCACATAATGCCAACTCAAATCCCCACACACACAAATTACGTGTTTGGTTCTTTATGTTCTGCATCAAATTTTAATATTGTGAAACAGCTTCTAACATTTCTTGCTATAGCTATGAATCTTAAGTCTGCCAATACTAGTCATTGTTTGGAAACTAAGTAATAAATTTAAACTAGGTATAGATTCCATCAGCATTTTAGGTTCTAATGGAACACATTAAAAGTTCTAATGGAACACCAAAGTTACTATAGACCAACCTGAAATCATATTTTCTCTAAATATACCCCTATATCATAAACCTATCTGGAAACTATCCCTTGATTTTAAAAAGTAAACTATAGTTCTTTTCTTAAAAAGTATTCAGTTCTCTTTCACATCATTTAGAAAACAATGAGTCAGTGGATCATGATGTAATGGAAAAGGAAATGACTTATAAAAATGGCTAATATGTATTGAATATCTACATACAGTGCCAAGCACTGTAAAAAAAAAAAAATGATACATGAACCATTACATGTAAAGGTACCATTATGAGGAAGGTACTTTTATACCCGATTCAGAGATAAGGAAATGGAGGCAGATAAGTAACTTGCCCAAATTCAAAGATGTAAGTGTATGTGACTCCAGGTATGCTCAGGTCTAAAGCACTTCACCACTATGCTTGTATTATCAAGATTAAAATACTGTAATCTACTGCAAGAGCAAATTTTTCACTCCTTAAATTCTTAATTTTATTCTTTAAAGCCTTTTAAAGAATATTTACAGCCACCAACAAATCCAAAAGGCAACAGACTAAGGATCTGCGTTTGTGTTCAACAGTGATTTCCTTTTCCATTCTAAACCAAAAAGAGAATACTCTACTTGGATAAGCCACTTCAGCCCGTGTGCTTTTCCTCTTCCCTCATCAACAAAGACCTAAGCAGTACAACACTTCGGCGAACCTACACTTGTCTGTCTCCAAAGTAGCCCTATTACACAGAGGACCAACACCACCGTCAGGACCATTTCCTTACGACAGCCCCTATGTTATTCTGTTCCTATCTTCACTTCTCAAAAGAACTTAACTACCCTCTGCTGGACGACAAAGGACTAAGGCTAAACTACTAATGCTTAATATCAAAGTCATTTTCTTTTTCCACAACCGCCTTTTCAAGCCAGCAAAACTCTCGGTTCACTCTCCACCGCGATCTGCATCTATGAACAAACCTGGGACACTCATCAAGGTTCGCCGCCAGGGACCCCGGTTTATCTGGTCGCCGCCTAGAGTGGGCATTCAATAAATCCTCCTCAATGAATTGGTGGAAGGCAGCGTGGGGGGGAGGCGGGAAGGGGGGCGCGAAGGAATTTCACGACCCTGAGATCTCTGCAGTGGCGCCCGGTCTGGGGAGGAGGAACCTGGGCGACGGGGAGAACCTGGAGCCGTTGGGTGCTCCTCGACCGGCAGGTCTGTTGGTTGGACGCTGGCTTGGGAAGACGCGGGCGCCGTCTCCGTGGGTCTCCGCAGCGCGCTCCCGGGCCTCGGCCTGCGCCTCCGCCTTTCTCCCGGAGCCCGGCGTCCCGCACGCTGGAGGCCTCGGCCGATCAGCCCTCCGAAGCCACGGGCCAACCCAGGACCCGCGCTCGCTCACCTGCCGCTCCCGCTACAGCACCCCGGTCTGCATCCGGCGCGAGCCTAGCAGTCCCGCGGGCCCGTGAGATCAGCTGATTCACGGGGGGCGGGGCTTCTGGGCAGGGGCTGGGCGGCGAGCGAGTGTGAAGGCCGGAGATCACTCCCGACGTAGGTGGGGTTATATGCCAACGGAGTCTGGTAGGGATCAAAATTACTAAAGGGGCGTTAGGCATCGCGGGCAACGTTCCCGAGATACTGCCTTTCCCTTAGGAGCAGGCAGAGCCACGACTCCTAAGATGCACTTGGGCAATGACGTAACGTGGCGTCGCCAGGGCCTAACTACGAGCGGTTCCATGGTAACGGTGAGGAGAGTGGTTGGGAGCTGCAGTCATTTTGCTGCTACCTCAGACTGCTGTAGTCCGAAGCTCAGACTGCTGTAGTCCGAAGGGTAAGTTCGCTACTCTTGACAGTGAAAAGGCTAAAATGTCTTCAGACTGCTTCTATAGACTGTACCCTAATGGTAGTCACTTCCTCCCCCGAGAATGACGTCATCGCCAGGCGGTGGGATTGGCGCTAGTATCCGCACTTTTTACTACTTCGTTGCAACCCCGAAGGATGGAGTGTGGTAGGAGGGAATGAGTTGGCCTCTCCTGTGATCCCCACTGAGCTCTCCCGTATACAATCTGAGTAACGCCAGTTTGCTCAGCACACAGTTTCACGACTGTCTGCTTGTTGCAGTCACAGCCCCACCACGACTCAGCTCGCGCCCCCTAAGTCCCCTCGTGAAGATTTTCCCGAGACACCACTCATGACAGTGGGTGCAAACTCTACTGCTGGGCAGTGTGCCATCGCTGGACCTGTAAACCTGTATTCAGACCATCAGCGAAAGATGTGCAGTCAGGGTCTGAAACTCCTGTGCATAAATGGTCTATTAAGTTCACCAACATCCTCAACTCGATTGCCTCCTTGATCCTCCATCACCTGCAAAACCGTTAGTTTACAACAGTTCAACCAACCTTGTACACTCTTGCACCAGTGCTGGAAAAAACATAACCCTGAGGATTGGTACCACTGCAGACCAAGGGTGTCCAACTTCAGTCAGGACTACCATGTGGCCAGGCAATCTTCTTAAGCCCCAAATTGTCCTTAACACATTGCTATTCAGAATTTCTCCTATCCCTATACCCTGTTCTTCCCAGCCCATACACTCTCCTAACTTTTTAACTGAACTCTACTCACCCACCCTCTTTGGTAAAAATTTAAAAAAATAAACTTTGCCTCCTACATTTCTAAGGAAAATGAGACCCCCCAGGGATGAATTTCCTTAACTCCCAGCAGCCGCTATCACAAAGCCTACCTGCAGCCCCAGCCTTCCTTTCCTTCGCCCTCTTTCTCCTTTGAAGTGTTCTGGCCTCTCAAGGTTAATCCCTTCCAATCCACTTAGAGGCTTGCTCCATTACTTATCGCTTCTCTTTTGTGTATTTTCAACCTCCCTGTCTCTTGTTACTCTTACTGCTAAGGATATGAGCCTGTTCCTGCATATCCATCTTTAATTTCTTTTTCCTTTGTCCTCCTTTCTTTTACTTTCTGACCTCCCAATCTTCCTCCTCCCCATCTGCAGTCTCTGCTTTTTCAGGTCTACTGAAACCAGTAATCACCTTCTAATTTTGAAAGCTAATGATACATTCTAAGAATGGAACCATTCTATGCAACCATTTAAAAGAAGGAGAGTGCTCTGTATGTATTGATGTGGAATGATCTGAAAGTTAGGTTAAGAGAAAAAATGCTAGATGCTGAATCATGTGAATTGTATTCTACCAGTTACATGTTATGTATGTCTTTTCACAGGAAGAGAAAGAGAGAGGATATATATCCTTGTCTTTGTATATTCATATTTTGGCTCTGACAGGGTGCATTAAAGTGACTGACACTGGGAAGGAAAATTGGGAACAAAGGTACGAAAAAAACTCACTTTTCACTCTATGCCATATTGCACTGTTTGAACTTGTAACTTTACAAATATAGTTTGTATATGCTTTTTTAAACTTATTTTTAAAGCTTTTAAATCTAAAAAAAAGGTACAATTTTCATTCTTATCTTCCTTTCCCTCTTTTCCTCCTTGTTTTTTGGGATGCATTCCTTCTGGGTTTTCTCCTACTCCTCAGACCTTTCCTTTACATTTTCAGACTCTTTCTTTCACTTGTCCCTTATATACATGGACTAAATAAATATTTATTGCACACTTATTATGTGCCAGGCACTGTTCTAAGCACTAGAGAGACACAACAATTAGCAAAACAGATAAGAGTGCCTCCTCTCATGGAACTTGCACTCTGTTGATGTGGAAGATAGTCTCCAGCGGTGGCCACCATCAGTTCCCCCTTCCTGTATAGAAATGCCACTCTTGACATCAAGAGATGCAGTCTATAGCCTTTTCCCCTGAATATGGGCTAGCCTATGGTTGTTTTCCCAACTAATAAAACGTGACAGAAATGAAGTTCTGATACTTCTGAATCAAGGCCTTAGAAAGAACTGGCAGCTTCCACATCCCCATCTGAGGAGCCAGCTGCCTGCCATGCTCCAACTATACTATAGGTTGATAAAGGACAATATGAAGAGATAGGCCACATGGAAGAGCATTAAGGTGCCAGTCTTCTGGGACCTTCCAGGCCAGCCCAGTTAGTGGCTGAATGCAGCTGAGTGAGTGACACCAGCCAACATCAAGGTGAGTGTAACAGCCTAGTTAAGCCCTGCCTGAATTCCTGACCCACATTCCCAAGAAATAGTAACTTGTTGCTTTGAGCCACTAAGTTTGGGGGATGGTTGGTTATGCAGCAATAACTGAGACAAGTGGGAAGAGTGAGAGGTAAACAAATACAGCAGTGGCTAGGGCTACAAAGAAGCAAAATAGTATAGCAGCTAAAAGCACAGCCTGCGTTCAAATCTCAGCTCTAGCACTTACTAGCTTAATGACCTTGGCACAAGTTATTTAACCTCTATGTACTGCTGTTTCTTCATCCATAAAGCAGAGATCGCAAAGTCAGCTACTTCATAGGGTGATATGAGGACTAAATATAAAGTGCTTAGAATGCTACCTGGCATATAAGTGCTATATAAATGTTGTTGTTTTGTATGAACAATAAAGAAATGTAAAGGAATAGACAGGGAAGAGTGCAATTTCATGTAAGGTGTGCAGGGCAAGCCCCTTTTCCAAGAAGACATCTGAACAGAGATCTAAAAGGAAGTGAGGGCACAAGCCATGTGAATATCTGACACTCCAGGCAAAGGGAATAAGTAACTGTGAAGGCTAGGAGGGCAGTGTGGCTAGAGCTGAAAGAGAAGAGTTTGAAAGAGGCTAAATGAGGCTAGAGAAGAGGTTGAAAGGTAAGAGATAAGATCAGGTAGACAATGATCTGGTAGTAGGAGCAGATCCTCTGGGCCATGCAAAGGATGGAAAGGACTTTAGGTTTATCTGAATGATAAGAGCAACCATTGGGGCTTTGAGCAGAGGGTGTTGTAATCTGGCTTCTGTTTTAAAGGGATGATTCTTCTGCTCTGTGAAGAGTGATCCTAGTGTAGGAGTTTAAGAGCGGAAGCAGGGAGAGCTGAAAGAGGCTATTGCAGTACAGTTGTCCCTCAGTACCCATGGGGGATTGGTTGCAGGACTCCTGTGGATACCAAAATCTGCAGACACTCAAGTCCCTTATAGAAAATGGTGTAGTATTTGCATATAACCTATGCACATCCTCCTGTATACTTTTTTTTAAATTAATTTATTTATGGCTGTGTTGGGTCTTCATTTCTGTGTGTGGACTTTCTCTAGTTGTGGCAAGCGGGGGCCACTTTTCATCGCGGTGCGTGGGTCTCTCACTATCGTGGCCTCTGTTGTTGTGGAGCACAGGTTCCAGACGCACAGGCTCAGTAATTGTGGCTCACGGGCCCAGTTGCTCTGCGGCATGTGGGATCTTCCCAGACCAGGGCTCGAACCCGTGTCCCCTGCATTGGCAGGCAGATTCTCAACCACTGTGCCACCAGGGAAGCTCCCTTCCTGTATACTTTAAATCACCTCTAGATTACTTATAATACCTCATACAATGTAAACGTTATATAAATAGTTGCCTGGAACAGCAAATTCAAGTTTTTCTTCTTGAAACTTTCTGGAATTTTTTTTTTTCAAATATTTTCAATTTGTTGTTGGTTGAATCGGTGGATGCAGAACCCGCAGACACAAGAGGGCCATGGCAAACAGTTACGATGGCTTGGCCTAGGATGGCAGTGGAGGAGAAGGTGAAATGGAGTTGGACTCCTGATGTGTTTTGAAAGTGGAGCCTACAGTATTCGCTCATGGATTAGAAATGAGCAATTGAGACAAAAAGAAGAATTAAGGCCTGAGTTATTGGTAAAAATGCACTGTTATTTACTGAGATGGAAAAAACTGGGAAAAAGAGTATGTCTGGGGATATAGGGAAGAAGTACCAAGTATTCATATTTGAACGTGTTATAGATTATATTGCTAGTAAGCATCTGAATGGAAATGCCAAGTAGACTATTGCATATACAAGTCTTGTGTTGAGAAGAAAGATCAGGGCTAGAGATAAAATTTAGGAAGTTGTCCATGGAAAAGATAAGCAGCCTGAGGCCCAAACTCTATTTAGAGGTTAAGAAGATAGGGAGGATCTAGCCCAGAATCCTGCTAGGTTCTTTGAGAGGAGAATTTACTTGTGTTTGAGAAATAGAAAGAAGGCAAAAGTATCTAGCACAGAGGGAAAAGTGGTAGAAAGTGAAGTTGTAGTGATCATGTGAGGGTTGGTAGGCCAGGATATGAGTTTGTTTTTTATTCTAAATGCAAGGGGAATCATCAGAAAGTTTTAAGTGGGGAAGTGACCTGATTTTATTTATATTTTTGAAAGTTCATTCTGCCTAGTACTTTATGTATACCTCCAATTTCATTACACAGAATATTAAAAAGAAGTTTACTCAAGGGTTGAGATTTAGTAATATTAATATTTTTTTAATTAATTTATTTTTTGGCTGTGTTGGGTCTTTGTTTCTGTGCAAGGGCTTTCTCTAGTTGCGGCATGCCGGGGCCACTCTTCATCGCGGTGCGCCGGCTTCTCACTATCGTGGCCTCTTTTTGCGGAGCACAGGCTCCAAATGCGCAGGCTCAATAGTTGTGGCTCACGGGCCTAGTTGCTCCGCGGCATGTGGGATCTTCCCAGACCAGGGCTCGAACCCGTGTCCCCTGCATTAGCGGGCAGATTCTCAACCACTGCGCCACCAGGGAAGCCCAGTAATATTAATATTTTTACATTTCATTCTGACTGAATAGATTACAGGAGAGTAAGAATTGAAGCAGGGAGACCAAGGAGAAGGTATTTCATTAGGCCAAATGAGCGATGATGATGACTTGGACTAGGGTGATAGCAATACAAATTGAGAATTAGGTAGATTTGAGAGTAGAATTGTCATGATTTAGTGATGGATTAGACATAAATTTGATTCGTATCCTGCCTGGGTTTTTTCTTGAGCAAGTGATTCATGGGCATTCTGTTTTCTAAACTGGAGAAGACTAAGGAGAAGCATTTGGCATGGTTCAAGAGGTCTGTTGTTGGCATATTGACTTTGGGATACCTTTTTGGCATCCAAGTGGAAATATCAAGTTGGAAGTTGGGGTTCTAGGGAGAAGTCAGGTCTGGAGATAGAGATTTGAGTCATTTGCACATAGGTGCCATTCAGAGCTAAAGGGACTAGATGAACTTACCTGGGAAGAAAGTGTTGATAAGAAGGTGTAGAATAAGGCTGGGACTAAGTACTGGGTTGCCCAAGCTTAGAAGTTGAGCAGAGGAGGAGGAACCAGGAAGGATGATTGCAAAGGAGTCCCAGAGAGGTAGGGGGAAAACTAGGAAAGTGCCCACTTTCCAGAAATCAAAGCGACTCTCAAGAAGGATAGCATGATAAACGGTGTTGAATGCTGCTAAATGGTAAAGTAAGATAAGGTACGAGAAGTGATTTGATAAGATGGAATCTCTGGTGACTTGGTGTGAAGAAAAAAAATGTTGCCTGCCGTTCCAGTTCTACAGGAATCAAGCCATTAGCCACTGCAGTTGCCCACTGACAGTGCACCCAGAGGGGAATTCAGGATGGAGAAAAACGGGAAACATTCTGTGCCTTGGATTTACTGGCCCTTAGATAATTAAGATGCATATCTAAGGAAAATTTTCAAATGACCCCAGATTCTTGCTTATTCCCATACACAGAAAAGCACTAAAATCATTAACTTCAGTTATCTGTTCTTTGTGATTAGCAGTAATCTTTTGATGCTTGACTACACGTTTTTCCCAGTTAAAAAAGTTCATATGTATATCCTAGCTCCTCCCTTACCTCTTCAGAGCAGTTCCTCAGAGCTCTCTGAGAGGCTGTCTCCCAGGCTATTGTCCTCAGTAAGGTCCCTGAATAAAACTTAACTCACAGCTTTTACGTTGTGTATTTTTCTTTCAGTAGACATTGACAAGAGCAGGTTCAGTGGAGCAATAGACAAAGAGGCTTTACTGGGGGTGAGTTTAAGAAAGAATAGGAAGTGAGGTAGCAGGGACATCTCCTTCAAGAAGTTTTGCTGTGAAGTGGAATAGAAAACTGGGGTAGTAGTTGGAGGGGAAAGTAATGTCAAGGTATAGAATAGATACCCAAAACCCAAGCATTAAAAAAACAGATAAGTGATATGAGAGCAAACCCAGATTTCCCATTGGAAAGAAACTGACCTTGCAAGGAAAAAAAGAAAAGATATCCAAACATGTCTTTCTAGATATTGTCATAGACTCAATACTGTCAGCACACAACCTGAGTTGAATTTAGTTATAAATATAAGCTCTTTTAGCATGGCATGTATTACACTAATTTGCAAACCTATATGTCTCTCTTGTTAGATTCTAAGGTCCCAGACAGTACTTAAATTACTTTTTAATTCTCTAGAGACCAGCAACAGTACCTTAAACTAATAATTATTCAGTAAATTGTTTATTGAGATCTAGCAATTTAACAATTTGTTGAAATGCAGTTCATTGAAATAGACTTAAGTGCTTGCCTCTTCTGCCAGCTACCCTGACTGACATAGGATCTTGTTCCTATTCTCTGATTGATTACCCCCTGGGAGGAATTGAGTCATGATTCTCCCACTTTCCTATCTTTAAAAGTGATGAAATAAAATTCATATTTAATGGCAAGATGAGGAAAATTAAAACATAAAATTTTTCTTTGCCCATTTGGGCCTCCTCACTTCCCTTTAGTCTGTATTTTGCATCTATATTAACCAGACCTCCTTAGGAGGTAACCTTCCTTCTAAATCTTGTAAGGGGCCATGAAGATCCATGACCCACTACTCACTTTGTACATGTAGATCTGTATTGTGTAAACTGTCAACAATATGTCATTTGACATATGTCATTTGACGTATAATATAGCCCTTTGTCTCAAAAACTTGTATAACTGTACTTTGCTCTCTAATGGGTGGAACAGTCCTCAGAGCTTTCTGGAAGACTGTCTCCCAGGTTATAATCCTCAGATTGGCTTGAATAAAATTTTCTATTTCTTTCTTAGATTGGCTGTTGACTAATGTTCCTGTTGGCGAAAGTCCTACAAGAATCCTTCTGGGCTCAAAGGGCAAAAGGATTGAAGGTGGTGGTTTACCTGCCCTGAGGCAATCCATGGGTGAGTATGTGAATGTGTGTGAGGGGTGATTAGTGGTAATTCACCCTCTGAAGGTAATGATAGTTGGATTAATTTTAATAATATTGCAATATAATATATTTTATAATGTACAATTTGCAAAATGCTTCATATATGTGCTTTATCCTCAAAACAACCCCATGATAGGTAATTATTCCTAAAATACAGATGAAGAAACTGAGGCCCACTGACTTGTCCAAGTTAAACTAACTACTATTAAGTGGCAGAGGGATTCAAACCCAGGTCTCCAAATCTGGATCTCCAAACTCCAAGTTCTCTGTTTTGTCCCCTACTTCAACTCCAACTGGATCAATGTGTTGAATATAGAGTTCAGGACTAAGATTAAAAAGTAGGGTTCCAAAAGAGGATGATAGAGGATGACAGAAAAGAAGTAACAGAGTCAGTGAAGGCCAGTATTGGAAACTGAGAATAAGACTCATGGGAGGGCAGGGTTCAGGGATATGCCTCAGAGTAGGATCAGAATGAACAATAAGTGAACGCTGATTTTAAGCTCCCATCCTCTACATGAATGAATGTGAATGTGTGTAGGGGTGCATTCATACACATATGTACATGCTGTTATTTAATTTTTTTTATTTTTATTTTTATTTTTTTTTGCGGTACACGGGCCTCTCACTGTTTGTGGCCTCTCCCGTTGCGGAGCACAGGCTCCAGACGCGCAGGCTCAGTAGCCATGGCTCACGGGCCCAGCCACTCCGCGGCATGTGGGATCTTCCCAGACCGGGGCACGAACACGTGTCCCCTGCATCGGCGGGCGGACTCTCAACCACTGCGCCACCAGGGAAGCCCTGTTATTTAATTTAACAGCCATTTAATAGGAATCTGAAAGGAGTATAAGATATAGTTCATACCCTCAAAGAATGTTTTTCTCAACTTGTTAGGAAAACATTAAAAGTAGTTATTAGAGTGTTCAGACAGTCAGTGATCCAGGAGCTCATCCTTGGAAGAGATGGGGGTGTGGAGTGGGGAGAATCAAAGAAACAAGGAAAGGTTTTGAGCAGAGATAGAACCTCAGCCAGGACTTGAAGGATGGATAGGTACAGGGGAGGGAAGAAGGTGTCAGTGGAGAGACACATGAAGGTTGAGTCAGAACAGCAGGGAAGGTCTGTTGGACAGTGAAGCTACTGGTGTGACTACAGTGACGAGTAGGGGGATGAGTGGGGAATAGTGGAGGGTGAGGCAGGATAGAGTCAGGTTGTCTGAAGCCAAGCTGAGGAATTTAGACTTGATTTCATAGGTAACTAAGGGTCTGTGAGGATGTATCAGAAATGATCAAAGAGGAATTTTAAAAGTATACCACAGAAACATCTTCTGGGCTTTCAAAGTAAAGTTGTAGTCTGTGTTTTTTATTCTACTTAACCATTAAAACAGAGGCTCTGTGTGTGTGTGTGTGTGTGTGTGTGTGTGTGTGTGTGTGTGTGT
>NW_021703772.1:33700245-33772015 GCF_005190385.1 Monodon monoceros | reverse complement strand
TGTGTGTGTGTGTGTGTGTGTGTGTGTGTGTGTGTGTGTGTGTGTTACATTTTTTATTCTTACTGAATTAGATTACATTTCTCTCCCAAGTTAAATAGGTAGTTTAAAACAACTTACACCTTTGTTTTTAAAAACGGATGCTGAGATTCTAAGTGGCTCAGATTTTAGAAAAGGGGCACCCAAATCTCATTGACATCTGGGAGCATTTTACTCTGTGGCTGAACTTCATGTAAGAAGATAATGACCAAGATGAGGAGCAAAGACCTGCTGACGACATATTGTAATTTGGGGGAATGGTTTAAAAAGAAATGCTTTTACTCACCTCATACCAAAAATAGTGGATTAGGGCTTCCCTGGTGGTGCAGTGGTTGAGAGTCCGCCTGCCGATGCAGGGGACACGGGTTCGTGCCCTGGTCCAGGACGATCCCGCATGCCGCGAAGCGACTGGGCCCGTGAGCTATGGCCACTGAGCCTGCGCGTCTGGAGCCTGTGCTCAGCAACGGGAGAGGCCACAACAGTGAGAGGCCTGCATACCGCAAAAAAAATAGTGGATTAAATGACTAACCACCAGATGTAGGTAAGCAGGTGCTAACTTGTTATTTTTAAAATGGAAGCACATAGCTGTATGAGATATGTTGAGGCATATATTAATAAATCCTATATTATGACATAGAAGTAACCATTAGAGCAAGCATATATTAATAAAAAAGTAAATATCTATATTTAAATGAAATAAAACCTTGCCTGAATTTCTTTTTAAAAAATTCTTCTGGATTTGAGTTATTGTTATGTAATATGTGCCTAATAATGTCACACTTCTCTCTCTTATTCTTTCCTTACCTTAGTTTTTTGACGAAACCCATTCTACTGGCATAGCTTAGCTTTCTGATCTCAAGCTGGGCATTACAAGTCACTGTTTTTCCTAAAAGTAAAGAGCAGTAGTTTGGGCTAAAGGGCCTCCTTCCTTAGTGTGTATTACACATATAACATGTAAATTGTTATAAATATTTAAAGAAAGCATTTAGCCCCCAGCCTACAAAAGATAGCATCTCAAATATGTATTTGCAGATGAGTTTTTTGAAACTTAGAACATGCTTTCCCATAGTAACAATGAGGTAAATAATGGATTAGTTCCTGGACTAATCTACAAATGTTATTTGATTTATGATGTCATTCAAATAATGTGCATTTACAATTAAAAATATAACTGAGGTGGGACTTCCCTGGTGGCACAGTGGTTAAGAGTCCACCTGCCAATGCAGAGGACACAGGTTCGAGCCCTGGTCCAGGAGGATCCCACAACTAAGGGAGGATCCCAGGAGGATGACGCAACTAAGCCCGTGCGTCACAACTACTGAGCCTGCACTTTAGAGCCACGTGCCACAGCTACTGAAGCCCATGCACCACAACTACTGGAGCCTGCGCACCTAGAGCCTGTGCTCCACAACAAGAGAAGCCACCACAATGAGAAGCCTGCTCGCTGCAACTGGAGAAAGCCCACACGCAGCAACGAGGATCCAATGCAGCCAAAGATTAATTAATTAATTAATTAAAACAAAAAAATATATATGTATATATATAACTGAGGGACTTCCCTGGTGGTCCAGTGGTTAGAACTCTGTGCTTCCAATGTAGGGGGTGTGGATTGGATCCCTGGTGGAGAACTAAGGTCCCACATGCCATGCCATGGGGCCTATGTACATATATATATAAATATACCTGAAATCAATACTTCTGCAATATTTTACAATTTAAAAAACAAGAAGGAAAACCCCTTGGTATTGAATGAATAATTTTTCATGAATGCTGGTAGTTAAAGAAAGGCAGGTTTTAAGGGTCAAGGAGAAAAGTTGGATGAAAGTTTTGGATTTCCAGAGTGGGAAGCAGCGCCCCATACTGGAACCCGAGCAACAGGAAAAACCTGTGCCCTTATACCTATATAGATCTAAATATCCTCCCATATTTTTTAATCAATCAGAAAAAGTTAATAAAAACCCTATAATTTGGAAAAACATAGATAATAGATAATAGATAGATAGATAGATAGGAAAAAAATCCCACATTGCCAATCTGCTTACACACCCTGTCAATCAGCCCTCATAAACTGTCACAGCCAGTTGGGGGGTGGGAGGAAGGGCGGGGGTCAGCAGCCACGCTGTAGGGGCCAGGGGTTGATTGGAAATGACTGCTCTGTGTGTGCAGAGATGAGAGGTCGTAAATAAACAAGCAACAGCTTGTCTTTGTTTAAAATGTTAATACTGTATTCTGTTCATCATGGATTTTTTGCATTAATTTTTATTTTAATTAAAAAAATTATATTTAAAAATATTGCATCAAAAAATATTGCATCAAGATTATCATTCTAATTTGTTTTGATTACTGAGGGTTTGTTTGTTCAGTTTTGGTGCCCCCCTTCTTCCCCACTTATGCCTCATCCCAATCGGGCACTGGCTGGTGGGAAGCAATGAGAAAGGAAACTGCACAAGGGTCTCCCCAGGTTAAGCTTTTCTTCCTTTTTTTCTTTTTCTCTCTGTGTCTCCCTCTCCCAACATTTTTTCCTTCTTCCCTCTCTCTCTCTCCCCACCCCCACCTTTCCCTCCCTACCTTTCTTTTTTGTTGTTTTTGTTTTTGTTTTGTTTGCGGTACGCGGGCCTCTCACTGTTGTGGCCTCTCCCGTTGTGGAGCACAGGCTCCAGACGCGCAGGCTCAGCGGCCATGGCTCACGGGCCCAGCCGCTCCGCGGCATGTGGGATCTTCCCAGACCGGGGCACGAACCCGTGTCCCCTGCATCGACAAGCGGACTCTCAGCCACTGCGCCACCAGGGAAGCCCCCTACCTTTCTTTTTAATTTTTTAAAATTCTTTTCTTACTCTGGGTCTCCAGCCCATCAGCTTTCCCCTAGCTGTTACTGAAGGCTGTGCCCTGGCCCGGAGCTAACTGGCTTCTGGGGGACTGGGAGCTGGGGAGGGCTCAGTATTTCTGAGAGGAAGAGGCCTAATCGATTTGCACAGGTTTAAAAACCTTAATTTTTTAAAATCCTCTACATTTCAGAGCCTTGGAGCCAAGTTTGGTTTGCCCAGCCCTAGTAACTGCTAGGCTTTTGTATATGATAAAGGCAGTTGGAAGATTAAGAAAAACTTATGAAGTAACTGGGTGAGGAGAAGGAAAAAAAAAAGATTTTTTAAAACGGATACGTGTAAACTGGAGAAAGATCGCCTGAAGTGGAATCACCGTGGCTGAGTGGCAACGTCCAAAGAAAATTGAGGTGAGTGTGTGGTGGAGGAGGTTGGGGCATTCTCTTGAGGAAAAAAAGACGTTTGGAGGGAGGAAAAGTCGAGTTGGCCAGTTCTCCACCCTGGCCACCTAGTGGTGCTGTCGGTACAAGGCTGGCTGCTTTCTGGAATGAAAGACTAGGTGGGGATCCGGTATCCTGGAACAGAGATGGGGAGAGGGAACCTCAGAGTGGGCCACACAGTTTGTGGGTATAAGAAATTTACAAGTCAGGTTTTTGTAAGTTGTGTTTATTTGTATTTACAGACCCACAATATACACATACTTTAAAGTAATAGTAAATTGCAGGAGACGGTTTCAAACAGTTCTAAAGCTACTATAATACTTTTAGTACTCTGGAGAGTGCTACGCTTCAGCATGAAAAAGGATGGGTTTTCGGGCTAGACCATTTTACTCTGACAGAGCAAGAAACCTTAGGACAATGTTAAAGAAGATTATGGGAGCATTTTAATCCATTTCACAGAAATTAACAATGGCACGTTGTCCAGCGGTAGCATTATTTTTAGTCACCGGCCTGAGCACTTCTTTAGTGGACTAATTGTTCTCATTGTAAACTGACTGTGAGGGGCTACTGGGAAGAGATGCAGGTTGTGCTGAAGACCACAGGAGGAAGACACTCACTTCAGCCTCTGCTTTCAGGGATGCATGTTTCCTGTCAGAGAGGAAGTTCTTTCACATGGCTTAGAGTACCATTCTGGGTACCAAGAAACAAAATTCCTGTCCATGTACAAGAGAACACTGTGCTGAGTTAATGGACCCACTGTGTGTCAGGGAAAAGGGTGCTCATAGCACCTGGGTGCTCATTGTGTGGAGACATGGTTAAGAGCACAGATCCTAGAATCAATACCAGTGGGTTTAAATTCTAATTGTGGGGCTTCCCTGGTGGCGCAGTGGTTGAGAGTCCGCCTGCCGATGCAGGGGACACGGGTTCGTGCCCCAGTCCGGGAAGATCCCACATGCCATGGAGCGGCTAGGCCCATAAGCCATGGCTGCTGAGCCTGTGCGTCCGGAGCCTGTACCCTGCAATGGGAGAGGCCGCAACAGTGAGAGGCCCGCATACTGCAAAAAAAAAAAAAAAAAAAAAAAAATTCTAATTGTGACACTTTATACTCTAAAAAATGTGGGGCAATCCTCAGTTTTCTCATCTAAAATTGGGGGAATAAATATCTATGTCACAGAATTAAATGAGATAATATATATGAAGTGCTTGGTTAGAACAGATAAAAAAATGGTAGCCGTATTAGGTGGCAATGCCTAATGAAAGAACAGAGGACCAAGAACAGGCGTGGTAAGTCTTTGGTATGACATTATCTCCCATCTCTTAATTTATATCAAGAAGGAAAATGGTCAAGTAGGTTTAAAGTACAGACATCAGAGCTTTTCTGCTTTGGTTTAAATCCTGGTTACACCTCTTTTTTCTTGTGTGGCCTTGGGCAAATTGTTTAATGCTTCTGACTACAGAACTGTTATGAGTAAATACAGGTAAACCATGTGTTTGCCTTAGTATTATTGTCATTTGTTTTCTACCTTTAGCCAGAAGACTTGGACTAAATGTGTGACTAGTTGCCTCACCATGGAACCTGTTTATGCTATAAATACAAATCTATTCTTTATAAAGAGAACGTGAAATCACTCTTTTTGAAAATCATATTATTATTTCATAATATATTAAAAATCAAAAATAAAGGATAAAATTGGTGTCCCCCATTTTATTGGGCACCAAATCATCACTTCAAGTCATTTCTGGAATTTTCCCTTAATACATTCAGACTCAAGAAATTAAAACAAACAAACAATCATATAAATGCAAGTAACAACAGAGAAAACATCTAGTCTGTAGAAGCATAATTTTATTTTTTGCTTATACGGGAAATAGTGTCTTTCCATTTTCCCTGCGTCTACAGATATGCCAAGGATTCCTACAGTTTTAGACAAAGGATCCTCTTTAGGTATAGCGTTCAGTGTAATTTTATACTTTCATAGGCTAAGCCATTCTGTCACAGGAACACCTTGCAATTAGATTTCTTTACCTGCTTGTGAAATGTCTCTTTTAACCTGTCATTGCTTTCCAGTGGTTTTAAGATATGGACCTATACATATGGAATCACTCAGCATTCCTCAGCGTTCTATCTGTAGTTCACGGTTTTGATTCACAGCACATAAGGCCAGGATGCGAGGAGTCTAGTATCAGAGTCAGGGGCACAGAATTTAAGTCTAGAAAATTGTGACTGGGGCATTTGGCATTTCTGAGCAGAAATTCCCGGGACTCCAAAATTGTCTTAAATCAACGAGAACTTGTGAAATTTGGAAGTATGACCATCTTGCTCCACATACTTCCTAATTAACTCATCAGTTTTGAATTTTACTCTTTCTTGAAGGCAATAGAAATAAAATATAACACTAGGATTTACACCATCAGCTTCATTGTGAAAACTGAGTACAAGTAAACAAATAGCACACTAATAGGCAATAATAGTATGATGTAAATAAAGACCACAGATGCATGTAAAGGTGCAAAGGAGACCAGATGCCATGTGCTTGCAGTTCTGCTTACTGTCAGCAGACAGCACTCTGAGCATGTGGAAGTGTCAAGTTAAAGAACTCCAAGAAGAAGGAAGGCATGGGATTTCAGAATCGTACTCTAGCTTGTATTGGACCGAAGATGATGTCACATGCCTGGTGATTAACAAACTAGAGTCACTTATCTATTACTGATTTATCCTAAATATAATGACTAATTTAAATGTAAGCCTAATAATGAATAAAGAATGAGGCCAAACAGACAGATTTTATGCTCTTTATGCAGATACAATTATCAGTGTGTCCTCATTAAATAAAATCTGGGGAGTTTAGTAGTCTTTGAGCAGCTTTATTATCTTCTACTATTTGCTAGTTTAGTAATCTTGGGAAAGTTACTTAAACTCTCTAAGATTCAGTTCCCTCGTGATTAAGTGGGAATAATAATGGTACCTTCTCATTGTCATGGAGTTGGGAGGATCAGCATGGAGTCTGGCACAGAGCAGGCACTGACATGGTAGCTGTTGCTGTTACTATTACTACTTGACTTTTATCTAAAGCCTCCCCTGCCCTGCCTTGTTGGAAATAGGCAGGGATATAAGGAAATAAATAAATAATCAAAATACATGGATTTCATGTGAATGTATTTTCAAAACTATTATTCTTATTCTACTTCCTTGTTTAGAAAATTCTTAAACAAAAATGACCCTCCATATAGCCATCACTCAGCTTAATTATCAACATTTTTATCAATTTTGGTTTTTTTGTCTCCAGCATTATTTTTCTGGAATATTTTAAAGCAAGGAAATTAAATCATTCCACCTGCAAATACTTTAGCATTCATCTTTTTTTTTAAAGGTAGATTTTCTTTTAATTCATTCACTTATTATTTATTTTTTTTTGCTGCATTGGGTCTTTGTTGCTGCGCCGAGCAGGGGCTACTCTTCTTTGCGGTGGTTTCTCTTGTTATGGAGCACGGGCTCTAGGCGCACGGGCTTCAGTAGTTGTGGCTCGTGGGCTCTAGAGCGCAGGCTCAGTAGTTGTGGTGCATGGGCTTAGTTGCTCTGTGGCATGTGGGGTCTTCCAGGGACCAGGGCTCGAACCCATGTCCTCTGCATTGGCAGGCGGATTCTTAACCACTGTGCCACCAGGGAAGCCCCCTAGTATTCATCTTTAACCATAAGATTGTTTTCAAAACATAATCATCGTGCAAAATTGAAAATGAATTCTTAAGGTCATCTAATACAATATTTAAATGTCCATACTTGTCTAAGAAATGTCATTTACAGTTGTTACCAGGTGTTAGGGAGTGGGGGAAATGGGGAAATGTTGGTCAGAGGGTACAAAGTTTCAGGTATGCAGGATGAATAAATTCTGGAGCTCTAATGTGCAGCAGGGTGACTATAGTTAACAATATTGTATTGTATACTTGAAATTTGCTGAGTAGATCTTAATTGTTCTCACACACAAAGGTTAACTGTGAAGGGACTGATATGTTAATTAGCTTGCTTGTGGTAGACATTTCGCAATGTATACATATATCAAAACATCACCATGTACATCTTAATTACATGCAAATTTTTTGGTCAATTATACCTCAGTAAAGCTGGGGGGAAAAAAAGAAACATTGTTTTACAGTTAGTTTATTCAAATCAGGATCCAGACAAGGTCTACATATTGCATTTGTTTGTCATGTCTCCTGACTGTTTCTTTTTTTTTTTTGCCATCAATATTTTAAGAGAAATCAGGTTATTTGTCCTTTCTGATTTAGCTGTTTGCTTCCTTGTGGTATTATTTAACTTTTCTGTCCTCTGTATTTCTCGTAATTTGGTTTTAGATGTAGATATTTAATTAGATTCGGGTTAAATTTTTTCCTTAGTCAAAAATACTTCTCAGGTGTAAGTCAGACAGAGAAAGAGAAATATCACATGATATCCCTTATATGTGGAATCTAAAAAGAAATGATACGAATGAACCTATTTACAAAACAGAAACAGACTTGCAGACTTAGAGAACGAACTTATGGTTACCGGGCGGAAGGATTGGGGGAAAGGATACTCAGGGAGCTTGGGATCGACATGTACACACTGCTATATTTAAAATGGATAACCAACAAGGACCTACTGTATAGCACAGGGAACTCTGCTCAATGTCATGTGGCAGCCTGGATAGGAGGGGAGTCTGGGGGAGAATGGATACATGTGTATGTATGGTAGAGTCCCTTTGCTGTGCACCTGAAACTATCACAACATTGTTAACTGGCTATACTCCAATATAAATTAAAAAGTTAAAAAAAAACTTCACAGGTAATGCTGTGCAATTTTTGTTGTATCACATCAGGAGGCATATACTGTCTGGATGTCCCAAATTTAGTGAGGCTAAAATGATCATAGGACTCAGATGGTGTCAACCTGACCCTTCATTGCAGAATTCCTTATCAATCTTTCACCTAATCATTTTAGCATCCATTGATGATTGTTGCTTAGAACTATTATTGCATTAGGGATTGCATAATAGTGAATTTTCTACTTCTGTCATTTCTTCTGCACTTATTAGCTGGAATTCTTCCATGAAGAAGAATTTCCCCCTCATTAACTACTTGATAACTCTGGAAAAATAATTTGTATAGAAAAGACAAAATAAATACTTGATTTTTCCCTTTTATTTATCAATATTCTGAGTAATGAATTGCTGCACTAGAAACCTCCAAGTGGTCATTTTTATTTAGAATCACTATGAAGTTATGGATTTTATGTATTTGGTGTGTTTCAATCCATTGCAGTCATTATTCTTTTTGGTGTTCAAATTGTCCCATGTTACGGCAAATGGGAATCCTTTCAAGTCGGTTCCCGTGTCCTTTTTTTTTTTTTTTCGGTACGCGGGCCTCTCACTGTTGTGGCCTCTCCCCTTGAGGAGCACAAGCTCCGGACGCGCAGGCCCAGTGGCCATGGCTCACGGGCCCAGCCGCTCTGCGGCATGTGGGATCTTCCTGGACCGGGACACGAACCCGTGTCCCCTGCATCGGCAGGCGGACTCTCAACCACTGCACCACCAGGGAAGCCCCCGTGTACTTTTTGACGTGACTCCACTGATTTAAGATGAGCCTTGGACAAATTCTTGATAACTTTCTAGATTTCATCCTCCACACATTCAGCCACCACTTCTCCATGGATCCTTGATTCTTTTTAATGGAAAATGGTATTTAGAGATCACAAATTGAGCACCAGGATTGCTCATTTCTGTTGAGTTGTCATTGTTTCTAATATATCTTTTTGGTTGACAGAGTTTGTTTCTTTTTTTTTTTTAGGGAAAAAATCATAATCAAAATCAAATATGTATACCAATATTTCCAAATCAAATTTAAGATCATATAATTTTTTTAGATCATATAATGTTTACTTGATTTCTTCAATCTGATATTTATGTTTATTTTCTCTTAAGCTGAAAAGTTTGGTTTCTAATGACATTAGCATAATCACTTACTTGTCTAATCCTAAAATACACCAATAACAGTTTCAAAATAGTAGTAGTAATATTGCTACTATTAGTAAAACTAATGACTACACTTTATTTTCCCACATCTCTTTGCCACAAAATGTAACACACAAAAGCATTTTGCTTTTTTCACTTAACAGTATATTTTGGGGCTTCTCTGGTGGTGCAGTGGTTAAGAATCCGCCTGCCAACGCAGGAGACAGGGGTTCAAGCAACTGGGCCCATGCACCACAACTACTGAGCCTGTGCTCTAGAGCCCACGAGCCACAACTACTGAAGCCTGTGTGCCTAGGGCCCGTGCTCCGCAACAAGAGACGCCACCACAATGAGAGGCCTGCACACCGCAATGAAGAGCCCCTGCTCTCTGCAACTAGAGAAAGCCCATGTGCAACAACAAAGACCCAGCGCAGCCAAAAATTATTTAATTAATTAATTTTAAAAAAGAGAAAAGAATCAAAATAAAATAAAAATTTTAAAAAACCAAAAAAATATATTTTGATGATCACTGCATGTCATTATATAGGGTTTTTTTTCAACTTTTTATACTACTTTGGACTTTTAAAAAATTTTTTATTGGAGTATAGTTGCTTTACAATGTTGTGTTAGTTTCTTCTCTACAAAGAAGGGAACCAGCTATATGTATACATATATCCCCTCCCTCTTGGACCTCCCTCCCACCCTCCCTCAAGCCTCCCCCCCCAAGCCCACCCATCTAGGTAATCACAGAGCACTGAGCGGAGCTCCCTGTGCTATACAGCATGTTCCCACTAGCTATCCAGTTTACATATGGTAGTGTATATATGTCAGTCCTAATCTCCCAATTCGTCCCACCCTCCCCTTCCTGCCCCCATGTCCACACATCCGTTCTCTACGTCTGTGTCTCTATTCCTGTCCTGCAAATAGGTTCACCTGTACCATTTTTCTAGATTCCATGTATCTGTGTTAATATACGATATTTGTTTTTCTCTTTCTGACTTATTTCACTCTGTATGACAGACTCTAGGTCCATCCACATCTCTACAAATGACCTAATTTCATTCCTTTTTATGACTGAGTAATATTCCATAGTATATTTACACCACATCTTCTTTATCCATTACTCTATCGACATTTAGTTTGCCTCCATGTCCTGGCTATTGTAAACAGAGCTGCAGTGAACATTGGGGTACATGACTCTTTTTGAATTATGGTTTTCTCAGGGTATATGCCCAATAGTGGGATTGCTGGGTCATATGGTAGTTCTATGTTTAGTTTTTTAATGAACGACCATACTGTTCTCCCTAGTGGCTGTATCAATTTACATTCCCACCAACAGAGCAAGAGGTTTCCCTTTTCTTCACACCCTCTCCAGCACTTTTTGTTTGTAGATTTTTTGATGATGGCCATTCTAACTGGTGTGAGGTAATACCTCATTGCAGTTTTGATTTGCATTTCTCTAATAATTAGTGACATTAAGCATCTTTTCATGTGCCTCTTGGCCATCTGTATGTCTTCTTTGGTGAAATGTCTATTTAGGTCTTCTGCCCATTTTTGGATTGGGTTGTTTGTTTTTTTGACATTGAGCTCCATGAGTTGTTTGTATATTTTGGAGATTAATCCTTCTTCAGTTGCTTCATTTGCAAATATTTTCTCCCATTCTGAGGGTTGCCCTTTCATCTTGTTTATGGTTTCCTTTGCTGTGCAAAAGCTTTTAAGTTTCATTAGGTCCCATTTGTTTATTTTTGTTTTTATTTTCATTACTCTAGGAAGTGGGTCAAAAAGATCTTGCTGTGATTTGTGTTAGAGTGTTTTTCCTATGTTTTCCTCTAAGAGTTTTACAGTGTCCAGTCATACATTTAGGTCTTTAATCCATTTTGAGTTTATTTTTGTGTATGGTGTTAGGGAGTGTTCTAATTTCATTCTTTTACATGTAGTTGCCCAGTTTTCCCAGCACCACTTATTGAAGAGACTGTCTTTTCCCCATTGTATATTCTTGCCTCCTTTATCATAGATTAGGTTACCATATGTGCGTGGGTTTATCTCTGGGCTTTGTATCCTGTACCATTGATCTATATTTCTGTCTTTGTGCCAGTACCATAGTGTCTTGATTACTGTAGCTTTGTAGTATAATTTGAAGTTGGGGAGCCTGATTCCTCCAGCTCTGTTTTGTTTTTCTCAAGATTCCTTTTGCTATTTGCGGTCTTTTGTGTTTCCATACAAACTGTAAAATTTTTGTTCTAATTCTGTGAAGAATGCCATTGGTAGTTTGACAGGGATTGCATTGAATCTGTAGATTGCTTTGGGTAGTAGAGTCCTTTTGACAATATTGATTCTTCCAATCCAAGACCATGGTATATCTCTCCATCTGTTTGTATCATCTTTGATTCCTATCATCAGTGTCTCATGGTTTTCTGAGTACAGATCTTTTACCTCCTTAGGTAGGTTTATTCCTAGGTATTTTATTCTTTTTCTTGCAATGGTGAATGACGTTGTTTCCTTAATTTCTCTTTCTGATCTTTCAATGTTAATGTATATGAATGCAAGGGATTTCTGTGCATTAATTTTGTGTCATGCAACTTTACCAAATTCATTGATTAGCTCTAGTAGTTTTCTGGTGGCATCTTTAGGATTTTCTATGTATAGTATCATGTCATCTGCAAACAGTGACAGCTTTACTTCTTCTTTTCCAGTTTGTATTCCTTTTATTTCTTTTTCTTCTCTGATTGCCATGGCTAGGACTTCCAAAACTATGTTGGTTAAGAGTGGCGAGAGTGGACATCCTTGTCTTGTTCCTGATCTTAGAGGAAATGCTTTCAGTTTTTCACCATTGAGAATGATGTTTTTTGTGGGTTTGTCATATATGGCCTTTATTACGTTGAGGTAGGTTCCCTCTGTGCCCACTTTCTGCAGAGATTTTTTTATCATAAATGGGCGTTGAATTTTGTCAAAAGCTTTTCCTGCATCTATTGAGATGATCATATTGTTTTATTCTTCAATTTGTTAATATGGTGTATCACAATGATCGATTTGTGTATATTGAAGAATCCTTGCATCCCTGGCATAAATCCCACTTGATCATGGTGTATGATCCTTTTAATGTGTTGTTGCATTCTGTTTGCTAGAATTTTGTTGAGGATTTTTGCATCTATGTTCATCAGTGACATTAGTCTGTAATTTTCTTTTTTTGTAATATCTTTGTGTTTTTCACTTAAAAGTATATATTGATGATCACTGCATGTCATTATATAGTGTTTTTTTTTTACAGCTGCACTCCATTGGATGTAGGTGGATTATTTTTAACGTTTCTGACACAGACGTCACATTATTTTTCATGTTAATATCTGTTGAATGTTTAGATTATCTACATATTCTAGAAAGGTTATAATTAGACCAAAATTCCTAATAATCTGGCTAAATCAAATAAAGACAGAATGCAAGATTAGAAAAAGTGCAAACTCTCAACTAAACTTAGCTGTTTGAATACACACCAATTGAGAAAGGAAAAAAGACTCCAAAATTGTAGGGTGGGAGTATCTAGCCTGAAAATATTAATAACCTATAATTTTACTGCTAATTTTAAAAAAATGGCTACCATTTGTCAACACAGATTCCCTGGAAACAGAACCTCAAGCAAAAGCTTACATGCAGGGCTCCCCTGGTGGCACAGTGGTTAAGAATCCACCTGCCAGTGCAGGGGACACGGGTTCGAGCCCTGGTCCGGGAAGATCCCACATGCCGCGGACAAACTAAGCCCGTGCGCCACTACTACTGAGCCTGCGCTCTAGAGCCCGTGAGCCACAACTACTGAGCCTGCATGCCTAGAGCCCATGCTCTGCAAGAGAAGCCACCACAATGAGAAGCCCGCCCACACAATGAAGAGCAGCCCCCGCTCACCGCAACTAGAGAAAAGCCCACACGCAGCAACAAAGACCCAACGCAGCCAAAAATAAATAAATTTATAAAAAAAAAAAAAAACTTAAATGCAAACACTTCATTTTGAGGGGGAAGGGTCATAGCAATCCCAGGGAAGCAGAAATGAGAGGGAAAGGGAAGTAAAGGAGGGAAGAAAGGAGAGCATAAATGGAGCATGTTTCTGAGCTGGCTTCAGCTCCACAACAAACATCGCTGGTTTCATAGTGGAAGTCCTTCCGTGGGACTTCCTGCATTCCTCGATTGTGTCACCTGGCCCTTGCAGGTAGTTGCTAGAGAAGCCAGAGCTTCTGTTGGTCCATTCAGACTGGTGGCAAGACACAGGGGTCTCTCCTTGTCAGCTTCTGGTGTGAGGGATCTTTGGTCTATGAGTAAGAGTGGCCATGCTTCAAGACAGCATAGTGGGTTTCTCCCATTAAGAAGCCAACCAGGCCCTGAGGCAGGTCCAGCCAACCTGGAGTGGCACATGAACTGGGTCTGATTCACAATTCAAAATGAAATCATCGAAGTCTTCTGTCCTTATTCAGAAATCTTTGGTAACAAAAATTGTTTATCACAATTTTATCACTAGAAAATATCTTAAGTCATTTCCTTGACTTTAAACAAGACCATAAATTATTTTATTTTTGAAAATTCTGAAGGGTATTTCACAATTTCCCTCAGTAGCCCATTCTAGTATCTAAACATACCGTTTTAAACTTTAAAAAAATCAAACTATTCTGTTTTAGCAACTTGAGACTTAGGTCAATTACCCCTAGGCTAATAAAAATGCTAATCTTTTAAAAATTCTGAAACTTACAATAATTAGAGGGTGATAAAGAATAACTGTCTCAAACCTGGTCTGGGGTATAACTTTTGTATAACAAAATTCACAATCTTTTAGGAAGAAATCAGCATTTCTGATAAAATGTATTATAATCAAATCATGTTCAAGTCTAATGGAATTAAACATTTTGAGAAACAAGCTTCTCTCACTCTCTGTTGATTATCAGGCAAAAGTTTAATCGTTTAACAAAATATTTTTTTGTATTAGTGTTAACTAGTCTGTTTGTTGTTGCTGTTGTGTTTACTAAATGTCTCTAATTGGAATGAATCTTTGAATTGACTTGTTTTAGGTCTCTTGTGGCAATTTTGAAATGAAACTTCATACATGCTTATAATTAAATTATCTGAAAGGCTTTTCTTGTAAGGTTCAGATATCAAATATATATAAACATTGTTGTGATAATAGACATGACTTATTTTTTCCTTAATGATTGTGTGTGTGTGTTTATATGTGTCTTATTTTCCATCTCACTCTAATTAGCACATTATAGTGACAATGACCTTAGGAGTCTATGGGAGAGAAAAGTTCTGTTCAAAGACTGCAAACTAGCTTGAGGTAGTTCCTTGACATGTCATGGTATTAATATAGTAAACGTTAATTACACTTATGTGGAAGGAAGGAGGCAGGGAGAGGGGAGGAGAGAGGGAGAGAAGGAGCTATTTCATGCAAACTTCTCTCTCCACCATTGTGTAACATTGTTACCTGTTTAGTAATAAGAACAACACAGGTGCTCACTAGATAGTATTTGAATTGGTGAATGAATGAGTACCCGTTGGGACTCTTAGTTACACTATTGCTTAAAGGCAAAGAGATGGAGTAGATATCTAGCTTTCTTCCTGTTTTAGGGTTCTGTGGTTTCTTTGACTACTAAAAGTTGGCTAGGTTGCAAATTTCTTTTGAAGTCTTAAAAACAAAATACCTTCAGATGAAGGGCAGGGGGAAAATACTCCTCAACATATCCACTTTAGCACCAGGAAAGCCTAATAAATATTATCAATAATATGGATAAGCAATGTAAATTCATAAAAACTATGCATACCAGTAGCACTAACTTGTGACTGGAATAAGAACTTTAATTGTGCCAAATTTTATTCTTTCCCAATATTAGCTGTCCTGGTTTCAGCTGCGCACATATGAATGCAGGCGGCCGCCTTTCTGATGTGTAGTTTCTTGCACTGATGAAGAAAAACTGCTGAAGTCATGAGGCTGCTCCAAGCAGAGCCCTCATGTGAGTCATATGAAAGCTCCAGCATTGCTGACCTCTGGCAAAAAGGGAGTGAACAAGGACAAGAGAGGCAGAGGGAGAGAGGTTCAAGTGCCGGGTTTTCTCCTTGAACCTAGAAGATTATGGGCCAAGAGCTGTGTGCAAAGACTCTGCAGCCTGGATGCAGCTGCCATTGCTGTTGGGAGGGAGGAGATGCACACAGCCGTCAGAGGAGTGCTCCGGTGATGATGGAGGCTGCGATCAAGGTATTTGTATTCCAGGAGCAGCATCCTCCTCTATCCATAAACCGAGGAGTTCAGAGGCTCCCTTTCTGTAGCAGGGTCTGGTTTTCCTGCACTAGGTCTAAATCAATAAAAAGAAAATTCTATTAAAGTCACAGAGAATTTGTGATTGTTGTTATCAAATTTGGAGATTTTCTTTTAAGCCAAAAGGGAAAAATAATCCTATGCTTTGGGCTGCATGAAACTCACTTGACTTGAAGTCGAGAAAGTTATTCTCTTGAAATCTCTGAAGTACTAAATTAGAGAGCTGAACCTCAAACAGCAAGCTGCAATAATGGTACCCTACGGATTAAAAATTTCAGTAATTAGTTCATGTTTATTAGCAATGTTATACTAGAAAATTTTTCCCCTAAAAAGAGAAATTAAGGGGACATGAAAGAAAAAGAGTGTAGGTTTAACAGAGAAAAATTTGAAACCACCCATCAAAGAAATTTAGGTTAACCTAAGTGTTTAAAGATATATTTTTAGGTAAAGAGAAAATGTTGTGTTTCAGCAGTTGATATCATTATTTTATTTATTTTTTTTTTAAGGAACTGATGTTCAGGAAAGGTGCCTTTTGGGTGTGTAGGAAGCTTGGAAAACATTTGAAGAGTTAACATCAGGCAAATAAAGAAAAAGTGGTTTATGCTAGCCATTGAGTCTTGACTTTGCATAAATTTTATTCATGCACTTTCCTTTTTCTCTAGCTAACAGACCTAAAAGAAGCATCATGTTCCATGACTTCATTTCACCCCAGGGGACTTCAGGCTGTCCATGCCCGGAAGTTCAAGAGTAAAAGGCCACGGAGTAACAGCGATTCTTTTCAGGAAGAGGATCTGAGTCAGGGGTTTCAGTGGGTGAGTGAGCAGCTGATGTTGATCAGGAATTTAATGTGTGCTTGTCTAGAGAGGCTGGGCCTTATTTCCAGGGCAATTACTGAGCAGACCTTCCCAAGTACATTCTGCAATGCTGTCTAATTTCTCTGGGGGGGAGAAAAAGGCAACACTAAAAAAATGCTCTTTTCTTCCCCCCCTCTCACTCCTCCTCATTCCCCTTATGCAGAGGAAGAGCCTCCCCTTTGGGGCAGCCTCATCTTACTTGAACTTGGAGAAGCTGGGTGAAGGTTCTTACGCTACAGTTTACAAGGGGATTAGCCGGTGAGTGACTCATTAGCTGGGAGAGACTAGAAATGAGGATCTCACCCCCAGGATTTGACATTATGAAGCCAGCTGACACAGGACAGAAGTTCGGGACCTATGCAAGACCCCATAGTCAATAGGGAAAGACATGATTATTGAAGTAGCCTTGAAAGAAAACAAACTTCTCCTGCCCCAATTAAAATCAGCCCACTAATTTATCAGCTTTTCCTTTTTTAATTCAATTCAAATTAAACTTTCTCAACTACTGACCCAAAGAACAATTACTGCTCTTCACCTGGTGGGAAGTACAGTTGATAAGGTATCTCTACAGATATTTTCATATCCCCCCCATTCAGCCCAAAACACAATGACAGAGGTTTGCAATGGCAGCCTTGGGTTTTCTCCTTCCTTCTTCCACTTCGCCTTTGTAGAAGAAACTGAAGTTGGTTTCTACAAAGTATGACATAGTACGCAAAGAATGATTAATCCTGGGTATTCTACACTTGCAATTCTACACAAAATGGCTGGAGAATAAAAAGATTGTTAATCCAGAAAGCAAGTGCCCATTTTGGCTAATAAAAACTTTGTTAAACGTATTTGGAAGATTCACGAACTCCACAGCTTTTAGTCAAGGTGGGATAGTCAGAAGGTCTGATTTCTTTAATATATGTTACTCCAATGGAGAAAAATAATGGCTCAAAGTAGTTAAATGTTAATTTTAAAAATTTAATATAAATACAAGACTATTATTTATCTTAGGACTTGTGTTATAATTTTTACTTGTTAAAGAGGATTTGGGAGGAGATACCATTTTAAATATATTATGTAAAAACAGGATTTAATTCACTTCCATAAACTATCTTAGGTACTAAGAATATAAAAGATTTCCTTCAAGGGATTCAGCCTAGTAATAGAATGAAAAATACATTACAAATATATACCCTGTCCAAGTGCACAGAGATATATGTAACAGTGTATTAACTGCAGCAAGATTTATAATAGAAAACTTAAAAACCTGGTTACAAATATCCATTAATGGAGGACTGGCTAAATTATCACTATATAATGAAATAGCATGCAACCATCTAGAGTATAAGATATATGAAAAGATGCCCAATATTTTATGAGAAACAAGCAAGTTACAGAACAATATAAGATCTCATTTAGAAAAAAAGCACTGTTCATGTACAAATTTGTATGTGCCTAGAGGAATCTGGAAAAATATACAAGGGATTATTAAAAGTAGCTACTTCTAGTGGTTGAAACTGGAATGGAGAAAGGTCACTCAAACTTTTCACTTTATTCCTTACCACAAAAGCATTACATTTATAATTTTAAAACATATAGAGATAGATGTCAAAAAGGCATTTGATAAATTCAACATCAATTTCTAGTTTTTAAAACTCTGAACAAAATAGGATTAGAATGATAATTACTCATTATGTTGTAGAATAATTTCAAATCAATAGTCTACATACTTTTTCTTTGTTAAATACTAGAGACATCACCATTAAGTTAGAGGTAGGGCAAGGCTGCCCACTATTCTCTGTTGTTAAAGATTATCATAAGCATTCTAGCCAATGCAACGAGGAAAAAAAGACTGAATATAATTTTTGTGGATTATAGAATTGTCTACCTAAAAAAACCCAAAAGAGTCATTTAAGAAACTATTAGAAGTAGTGAGATAGAACAATAAGGTGATCAGTTACAAAATCAAAATATACTTATCAAAAGTTGTCTTATGTATTAGCAATAACCACTTAATAGAAAATATTGTAGGGGAAATTATTCTCAAAAAGCAACAACAAAAAAATCATTACAATCAAAAACGGGCAGGATTGGGACTTCCCTGATGGCGCAGTAGTTGGGAATCCACCTGCCAATGCAGGAGACATGGGTTCGATCCCTGGTCTGGGAAGATCCCACATGCCGTGGAGCAAGTAAGTTTGTGTGCCACGGCTGCTGAGCCTGCACTCTGGAGCCCGTGGACCACGTCCACTGAGCCCGTGTGCCACAACTACTGAAGCACACGTGCCTAGAGCCCATGTTCCACAATAAGAGAAGCCATTGCAATGAGAAACCTGTGCACCGCAGCTAAGAGTGGTCCCCGCTCAACGCAACTGGCGAAAGCCCACGCGCAACAGCAAAGACCTAACACGGCCAAAAATTAAAAAAAAAAAAAAGGCAGGATTTATATAAAGATTTAGTAAGGGATATAAAAGACTTGAAGAAAAAGCCAGAAAGGCATTCATTCATTCTACTCATATTTATTAAGCACCTACTCTGTGCCAGGCACTATTTTAGCCAATAAGGACTCATTGGAAAACAAAAGAGACAAAAATCCCTGCTCTTATGGAGTATATGTTCTAGTGGGGGTGAGAGAGGCAATAAACAAATGAACTCTTTGACTGAGTTTGTCAAAGAGTGAAAATGCTTTGGAAAAGAATAAAACAGGGAAGAGGAATAGGGAGTGCCAGAGTGGGGTGGTGAATTACTATTTTAAATAGTGAGAGAGAAGGCCTCACTGAGAAAGGAACACTTGAACAGAGACTGACAAAGGTGAGGCATGAGCTGTGTGAGTGTGTAGTGGAAGAGAGTTTCAGGCAGAGGGAACAGCAAGTAGCAAATCCCTGAGGCAGGAGCAGGCCTGGCACTGGGCTGGGAGAATGGAAGGATGTGAGGATAGTGAGGAGCTGCAGATGCAGTAGGGCCTTATATAGGGTCTTGTAGATCATTTCAGGGACCCTTGTAAGGATATTTGGATTAGAATATCTAGTAGCACAAAGATGTCAGTGATTCTGTAATTTAGAGTTTTAATGTATTCTAAATATGTTCAAAAGCTACGATAATTAAAATAGTGTAGCACAAGTATAAGACAGATCAAAGAAATATGATTTGTAAAAGTTCAGAACAGTCCCAAATCCAAGTATTAGTAAGATCTAATATACGATCATAGTGGCATGTCAAATCAGCAGGGAAAATAAATAAATAAATAAACAGTCCAATAAATGGAGTTGGGACGGTTGTTAGCAATTTGGAAAAGGTAAATATACAATATAAATTCCCAGTGGATTAAAGAGTTAAATGAAAAAGGAAACATACAAGAGCTAGAAGAATAAACAGGGGAAGTCTGCGTAACTTTTGGACTGGAAAGGTCTGTCTATATGTAACACTTAAGTCAGAACCTGTAAGGGAAGATTGGCCATGTCCATGATGCCCCATCTATCCAAGTACGTTCTAGGGACCCCCCCCAGTTCTGAGACACCTTAATAGAAGTTTCACTGAAACCATTACCATTGTGCAATTGACACGGGTAACCCTAGAACAAAATAAAATGTGACCCTTTATTGTAGGTGCTCTCAGCATCTTTAAAATGTTGATGTATACCATGACTCTCTAAAAAAGATGAAGAGGGCTTCCCTGGTGGCGCAGTGGTTGGGAGTCCGCCTGCCAATGCAGGGGACACGGGTTCGTGTCCCGGTCCGGGAGGATCCCTCATGCCGCAGAGCGGCTGGGCCCGTGGGCCATGGCTGCTGGGCCTGCGCGTCCGGGGCCCGTGCTCCACAACAGGAGAGGCCACGGCAGTGAGAGGCCCATGTACCGCAAAATAAATAAATAAATAAAAATTAAAATTAAAAAGATGAAGAAAAATTTTTAAGTATAAAGCATTTTCTAAACATATTTGAACAGAAAAATTTAGGGTAGGGGATAGGGAGAATTTCACAGAGCTATGTTCTGGGTAAAACATTTTGGAAAATACTGAGCATCATAAAAATTTTTAAGTTTAAAATTTCAAAGATACGATAAGGCAAAAAAAAGAAATTGGTGAAAAGTATATGCAAAATATTTCAATAAAAAATGGGCAAACAGGTAAACCACAAAAGAACAGAAAAGACCAATAACCTTATGAAAACTCAGTTCTACAATTATTTAAAGGAATAGAAATTAAAGTGTGATAATCCTTTTTACCTATTAAATAGGCCAAAAAATGAAGATAAAAACATGCCCCCCAAAAAGAATCCCCACATTTATGGGGATATGTCAAAGATACCTAGGAGCCAACTGAAAAAGCTCCCAAAAAACAAAGGTGGAAAAATTTGAGCAACAAAATTAATAAAATCGTATTTATTGGGTTGTAACCCAAAGTATAAAGTGACTATGAGTCCATAGTGCTGTAAATAAGTGGTTCAGTTAATTAATAAATGGGAGAGAAGAGACACATTTCCAGATAATTTATGCACATAACCCACCCTCAAGGTGGTGGAGCATAACTTTCCAGTGCTTAAGTGTGGGCTACTCATAGTGACATTCTCCCAAAGTTCAGTATGGAAGGGGGTGAGGGGAGAATAACTTTACAGTGAAGAAACCTGATAAGTATTACCTGAGCCAGGTGATTAAGGCCACATCAAAAGCCATAAATTTTGATGACAGTATGTACCTTTAATATGATGTGATGAAACCAAAACCCATAACTGTGGTCTAGTCATAAGAAAAACATCAGAAAAATCCCAATAGAGCGTGTCCCACAGAATACTTGACCAGTACTCCTCAGAGCCTTTAATGTCATCAAAAACAAGGAATGCCTGGGAAACTGTCACAGCCAAGAGGAGCCTAAAGAGACATGACAACTAAATGCAATGTGGTGTCCTAGAAGAGATCCTGGAATAGAGAAGGGACATCAGGTAAAAACTAAAGAAATCCTGGTAATCATATTGCAATATGTAAATGTATCCCATCAGTTTTTTCTCAATGTTGAACATTTCAGCTATTTCTATTTTTTTCTATTGTAACTAACACAGTGAATGATATCTTTCATGAACTTGGAATTATTGAAATCTTTGTTAAGTAACTATTGAGAAAAATTCCTGTGTGTGGTAGTTTTATGGCTTTTCACACATATGATCATGTTGCATTTCCCCAAATTTTACCGATTTACAATGCAACCTACAACAAGCAATACAATTTTACTGCAAAAAAAAAAAAAACCTAAATAATTCCTAATAAACTAAGGGCTTTAGTTAATAATAATGTATCAATGTTGGCTCATTAATTTTAACAAATGTATCATACTGATATAAGATGTTAACAACAGAGGAAACTGGATGTGAGGTATATGAGAATTTTCTTGGCAAGAGGGTGCTAGAATGGCCAGGCTCACGACCAGTTAGTGGTGTGATCACTCTGCGGCACAATGTGGGAACATGTGTTCAAAACAATAAAAATTTGTGCACTGCATACTCTTTGATTTAGCAATTCCACCACGACCCTAAGAAAATAACAGAGGCTGTATGAAAAGATTTATCTACAAATATGAACAAATATGATCGTCCAGGCATTTTTATAATAGCCAAAAGTTAGAAACAATGTTAAAATATTTGGAATTGGCAAAATACATTGTACATATTTATATGATGAAATGTTACTATTAAATGTCAAATAATACAAGAATGACTAACAGAAAAAGTTAAATGGAGGAAAAACAGGTTCCTAATAACACGATGTGAATCCCACTGTATTAAAAACAATATAGTTATACTTACATTAAAATCTTCTCTGTTCTCTGGCATTTAGCTTACATCAGCAAACAGAACAATGAATAAGGGGAGAGTGAGAGATGAAGAGAGAGAGAATGGTGGGACTGGGCAGGTCAGGTAGCACCTAGGAGGCAATTGTAAGAATTTGGCTTTTATTCAGAATGAAATGCGGAGATGACGGTGGGTTTTGAGCACAGAAGTGACTTGTTTTGACTTTCACTTTAAAAAAGATGCCCTGGGCTACTGTTGGAAGTAGACAGTAGGGGTACAAACATATAAGCAGAAAGACTGCTAGGAGGTCATTACAATAATTCAGATGAAAAATAAGAATGGCTCAAACAAGTGCACAAAGGGAAGTAAAAGAGACAATATACATCAAAATATGAAGCTGGCTTTGTTGGGTTCTTTTTTTCTGTGCTTTCCCATATTCTCCATATTTTCTGTAATAAATATATATCACTTTGGTAAAGAGAAAACAATGGCTTGATATATACATATGACTTTTTAAACTTTTTTATTTTGAGAAAATTGTACATTTCATATACTGGAATACATTTTGAAGGAAAGCTACTTTTGTTAAACCATCCTTAGTATAAATTGCTGCTATCCCGACTCTTCTAGGATAAATGGACAACTAGTGGCTTTAAAAGTCATCAGCATGAATGCAGAGGAAGGAGTCCCATTTACAGCCATCCGGGAAGGTAAGAACAGTAGAGTGGACCCAAGAGATATTTTAAGTTTTTGATTTGCATTGAACCTATCCATTCAACATCTAGCTTTTTTTTTTTTTTTGCGGTACATGGGCCTCTCACTGTTGTGGCCTCTCCCATTGCAGAGCACAGGCTCCGGACGTGCAGGCTCAGCGGCCATGGCTTACAGGCCCAGCCGCTCCGCGGCATGTGGGATCCTCCCGGACCGGGGCACGAACCTGAGTCCCCTACATCGGCAGGCGGACTCTCAACCACTGCACCACCAGGGAAGCCCTAGCTTTTTATATTTATAGAAGTAATGTTATAATTACAATTTTATTCTTCACAGCAGTTTTCCAAATCATTTTATTACTTATTCCTGAGGAAATTAGAATTCAAAACTATTATATTAGTTGACCCAAACTATGAACTCAGTGAGTATTTACTAAATATCTTCTGCAAGTTTGGTCCCATGCTAAGTGCTAAGGCTGTATCTATATAACCCTAGAAAAAGCCATACAGAAGAGAAAGTAAATAATATACTCACACAAATTCTCAGTAAGCAGTTTGCCTGAAAAAAAGTTGTTGAGATAGCATTTGAAAAACTCCTTAGGAAAACGTGTATTTTTAGTGTTATGCCTGTATTTTCTCTGAACCCTGGACAGTAGAGCAAGTGGGTGAGAAGTCTGGTGGCATCAGATAGACTTGAGCTTGAATCTTAGATATACCAATTACTAGTGGTGTGACCATGGGTAGATTACTTTTCCTATTTAAGACTCAGTTTATTGCAGAAAGAGGATAATAATACCTATTTCACTGAGTTGTTATGAGGCTTAAATGAGAATATACATATAAAACACTAATCACAGAGTTTTATCTTCATAGTTCAACAAATGTTGGCTGTTATTATTATTCCATTTTTTTTACTTTCCCTTAGTGATGTCTTGTTCACTATCAAGATAACTGACAATTTATAATTTAAAAATCAAGAAGCCAGTATAGTGAAAATAAATCATTAAAATGCAATTTATTAACCTTTTTACATAAGCCATTTGAAATAAAATGATGACAGGATTGCTATTCATTTCCTCAAAAACCCAGAGAAATGGCTTCTCCCTGGTCTTTCTTTCTTCCCTTTTAACTACTTCATCTTCCCTTCTTTATGGAGCACATCCTATATGCAAAGCATGCTGCTGGGTGTTGTGAAGAATGAGAAGAAAAAGCCTGATCTTTGCTCTCTATCTTTTCAGTTGTAACAGAGCAGATGATTCAAGTTGCAACCAGTGTTATGATGGAGGTAACAAAGACCTTGTAAACTGAGATGAGAACAAGTCAGCCTCAATGTGGCTAATAGAGTCAATAGATTTTGAACTGAGCTTGGGAGGATGGGTCATGCAAACAGGCATGGAAAAAGGAATTCAGAAAATGAGTTTGTAACTGAATTTGATGCCGTTTTCAAAAGTCTTCCAGAGCCCCTGGGAAATACATCATTTTGAATTTCTGCAGAAGGGCCAAATGGCTATCAGGTTAGCCGGGGATTCAGCCTGGTAGGATCAGGTGCATTCTGGAGGAAAGTGTGGCCTTAAGTGTTTAATATAATGGAAGCTGTACTTACTGATGTATGTATTCGTGGTCCCCCTGAAAGGATAATCAGATTTAGAAAGAGATGTGTGGATAGGCTAAAGAGGATTTCTGAGCATAATAGACGTCCCCAGGTCACCAGCATAAGGGGAGGGTCTCTAGGCCCAGGTTCACCCTGTTCTCATGGTGTTTCCTTTGTGAGCTGAGCTTGTCTGTTGCTTCAGGCCTGCCTCGCTCAGATTTTGCCCACAGCCAACTTTTTCGGGATGACATTTGACTTTAACAGTGAAAACTTTTGCCAGTTTTGCAAACAGATGGTTCTTAGCATGGTTCAGAAAAACTGGATGTGTATTGCTCTGTATGCTAAATGTTTCTTTTATTGCATATTTACCGAGGAATTGCCTCTCCATCACAGGTGTTTGCAATTACATTTAGTATTCAACTTTGGACTTTCTTGGTTTGTTTTATGGACTTACCTTACTGAATGCTTTGCTTGTTTAATATGAAAAACCACAAAGGATTTTTTTGACACATTTGAGGTTGTTAGGCATCCAGTTTCCAACAATGGATGTTTCTTTTTCCACCAGTGTAAAAGCTGGGAGCCCTTCACAGAGGAGCCCTCTCCCCTCAAGAAGACATGAGGCCTCATTTGAAAACTTTGGCACTGTCCCATTTTTCCTGTAAGAACTTTAAGGATGTGAGACCAGGGAGACAGGAGGTTAAATGAGAAGGGCTGAAAGGCAAAATAAGAACAGCTGTGGGCTTCCCTGTTGGCGCAGTGGTTGAGGGTCCGCCTGCCGATGCAGGGGACGCGGGTTCGTGCCCTGGTCCCGGAGGATCCTGCGTGCCGCGGAGCGGCTGGGCCCGTGAGCCATGGCCGCTGGGCCTGCGCGTCCGGAGCCTGTGCTCTGCAGCGGGAGAGGCCGCAGCAGTGAGAGGCACACGTACCGCAAAAAAATAAATAAATAAGAACAGCTGGAGTTCATTTGTTAAAATCCAGGGTCACTAGCTAAAAAGACAACTGAAAGCCATGTGCAGCAAAACTAAATGAGCAATACAGACTTCTCTAAAAATCCTTGAAGTAGGAAATACTTTTCCTGAACACTTTGGTTGTTCTAATGGTATATCAGCCAAAGATTTATTGAGTAGGATTTTACTACATGTACAGTCTCTCTACATACAGGTAGAAAACATGCAGCAGTTTATTAATCTTGTCACTTGGAATACTATTTGATTGTAACATGTAATGTTATGAAATTAGCAAAAGTATGAACAGCACTAAGGAAAATACATGTGCCAGATATTTTTCATGTGTTACCTCTTTCAATCTTCTTAATAACCTTCGGAGATAGAGATTATTACGATTCCAGTACAGAGCTATGATTCAAACCAAATCTCTCTGATTCAAAAATCCATACAATCCCTTAGCATTCATTCCATGAGTATTTACTGAGCACCTATTTTGGCCAGGTACTCTGATGGCTGCTAGATACACAGCAGCAGACACAATAGGCATGTTCCCTACCCTATTCCTCTGCTAATTAAAAAGATTAGCCACCTTCATAGCAACTTAGAGAATCTTTCATAACTAGCTCTATAATTATATATTTTTTTCAAGTTTGCAAACATTTTCTTTGTTTTCTTTTTTTTTAAATACATCTTTATTGGAGTATAATTGCTTCACAATGCTGTGTTAGCTTCTGTTGTACAACAAAGTGAATCAGCCATATGCATACGTATACCCCCATATTCCCTCCCTCTTGAGCCTGCCTCCCACCCTCCCTATCCCATCCCTCTAGGTGGTCACAAAGCACCGAGCTGATCTCCCTGTGTTATGAGGCTGCTTCCCACTAGCTATCTATTTTACATTTGGTAGTGTATATATGTCCATGCCACTCTCTCATTTTGTCCTAGCTTCCACCTCCCACCAACCCCCCTCATGTCCTCAAGTCCATTCTCTATGTTTACATCTTTATTCCTGCCCTGCCACTAGGTTTATCAGTACCATTTTTTTTAGATTCCATATATGTGTGTTAGCATACAATATTTGTTCTTCTCTTTCTGACTTACTTCACTCTGTATGACAGACCCTAGTCCACCCACCTCACTATAAATAACTCATTTCCGTTTCTTTTTATGGCTAATATTCCATTGTATATATGTGCCACATCACATATACCTAAACGTTTCGATGGACGTTTAGGTTGCTTCCATGTCCTGGCTATTGTAAATGAACATTGTGGTACATGTCTCTTTTTGAATTATGGTTTTCTCAGGGTATATGTCCAGCAGCGGGATTGCTGGGTCATATGGTAGTTCTATTTTTAGTTTTTTAATGAACGACCATACTGTTCTCCCTACTGACTGAATAAATTTACATTCCCGTCAACAGTGCAAGAGGGTTCCATTTTCATCAAACCCGCTCCAGCATTTTTTATTTGTAGATTTTTTGATGATGGCCATTCTGATCGGTGTCAGGTGATACCTCATTGCAATTTTGATTTGCATTTCTCTAATAATTAGTGACATTGAGCATCTTTTCATGTGCCTCTTGGCCATCTGTATGTCTTCTTCGGTGAAATGTCTATTTAGGTCTTCTGCCCATTTTTTAATTGGGTTGTTTGTTTTTTTGACATTGAGCTCCATGAGCTGTTTGTGTATTTTGGAGATTAATCCTTTGTCCATTGTTTCATTTGCAAATATTTTCTCCCATTCTGAGGGTTGCCTTTTCATCTTGTTTATGGTATCCTTTGCTGTGCAAAAGCTTTTAAGTTTAGTTAGTTCCCATTTGTTTACTTTTGGTTTTATTTTCATTACTCTAGGAGGTGGGTCAAAAAAGATCTTGCTGTGATTTATGTCAGAGTGTTTTTCCTATGTTTTCCTCTAAGAGTTTTATAGTGTCCAGTCTTACATTTAGGTGTTTAATCCATTTTGAGTTTATTTTTGTGTATGGTGTTAGGGAGTGTTCTAATTTCATTCTTTTACATGTAGCTGTCCAGTTTTCCCAGCACCACTTATTGAAGAGGCTGTCTTTTCTCCATTGTCTGTTCTTGCTTCCTTTGTCTTAAATTAAGTGACCATATGTGCATGGGTTTATCTCTGGGCTTTCTATCCTGTACCATTGATCTATATTTCTGTCTTTGTGCCAGTACCATAGTGTCTTGATTACTGTAGCTTTGTAGTATAATTTGAAGTTGGGGAGCCTGATTCCTCCAGCTCTGTTTTTTTTTTCTCAAGATTGCTTTTACTATTCGCGGTCTTTTGTGTTTCCATACAAATTGTAAAATTGTTTGTTCTAATTCTGTGAAGAATGCCATTGGTAGTTTGATAGGGATTGCATTGAATCTGTAGATTGCTTTGGGTAGTAGAGTCATTTTCACAATATTGATTCTTCCAATCCAAGAACATTGTATATTTCTCCAACTGTTTATATCGTCTTTGATTTCTTTCATCAGTGTTTTATAGTTTTCTGAGTACAAGTCTTTCGCCTCCTTAGGTAGGTTTATTCCTAGGTATTTTATTCTTTTTGTTGTGATGGTAAATGGGATTGTTTCCTTAATTTCTCTTTCTGATTTTTCATTGTTAGTGTATAGGAATGCCAGAGATTTCTGTGCATTAATTTTGTATCCTGCAATGTTACCAAATTCACTGATTAGTTCTAGTAGTTTTCTGGTGGCATCTTTAGGATTTTCTATGTATAGTATCATGTCATCTGGGAACAGTGACAGTTTTACTTCTTCTTTTCCAATTTGCATTCCTTTTATTTCTTTTTCTTCTCTGATTGCCATGGCTAGGACTTCCAAAACTATGTTGAGTAATAGTGGCGAGAGTGGACATCCTTGTCTTGTCCCTGATCTTAGGGGAAATGCTTTCAGTTTTTCACCATTGAGAATGATGTTTTTTGTGGGTTTGTCATATATGGCCTTTATTACGTTGAGGTAGTTTCCCTCTATGCCCACTTTCTGGAGAGTTTTTATCATAAATGGGTGTTGAATTTTGTCAGAAGCTTTTTCTGCATATATTGATATGATCATATGGTTTTTATTCCTTAATTTGCTAATATGGTGTATCACATTGATTTGCGTATATTGAAGAATCCTTGCATTCCTGGGATAAATCCCACTTGATCATGGTGTATCATCATTTTAATATGTTGTTGGATTCTGTTTGCTAGTATTTTGTTCAGGATTTTTGCATCTATGTTCATCAGTGATATTGGTCTATAATTTTTTTTGTGATATCTTTTTCTGGTTTTGGTATCAGGGTGATGGTGGCTTCATAGAACGAATTTGGGAGTGTTCCTCCATCTGCAATTTTTTGGAAGAGTTCGAGAAGGATCGGTGTTAGCTCTTCTCTAAATGTTTGATAGAATTTGCCTGTGAAGCCATCTGGTCCTGGGCTTTTGTTTGTTGCAAGATTTTTAATTACAGTTTCAATTTCATTATTTGCTATAGGTCTGTTTATATTTTATGATTCTTCCTGGTTCAGTCTTGGAAAATTGTACCTTTCCAAGAATTTGTCCATTTCTTTGTGGTTGTCCATTTTATTGGCATATAGTTGTTTGTAGTAGTCTCTTAATCCTTTGTATTTCTGTGGTGTCAGTTGTGATTTCTCCTGTTTCATTTCTAATTTTATTGATTTGCGTCATCTCCTATTTTTTCTTGATGAGTCTGGCTAAGGGTTTATCAGTTTTGTTTGTCTTCTCAACCAACTTTTAGTTTTATTGATCTTTGCTATTGTTTTCTTTGTTTCTACTTCATTTATTTCTGCTCTGATATTTATGATTTCTTTCCTTCTACTGACTTTGGGTTTTCTTTGTTCTTCTTTCTTTAGTTGCTTTAGGTGTAGGGTTAGATTCTTTATTTGACATTTTTTTTGTTTCTAAGGTAGGATTGAATTGCTGTAAACTTCACTCTTAGAACAGCTTTTGCTGCATCCTGTAGGTTTTCGGTCGTTGTGTTTTCACTGTCATTTGTTTCTATGTATTTTTTTATTTCTTCTTTGATTTCCTCAGTGATCTCTGGTTATTTAGTAGTGCACTGTTTAGCCTCCATGTATTTGTGTTTTTTACAGTTTTTTTCCTGTAATTGATTTCCAACCTCATAGCATTGTGGTCAGAAAAGGTGCTTGATATGATTTTAATTTTCTTAACTTTTCCATGGCTTGATTTGTGACCCAAGATGTGATCTATCCTGGAGAATATTCCATGTGCACTTGAGAAGAAAGTGTGTTCTGCCACTTTCAGGTGGAATGTTCTCTAAATATCAATTAAATCTATCTGGTCTATTGTGTCATTTGAAGCTTGTGTTTCCTTATTTATTTTCTGGTTTGATGATCTGTCCACTGGTGTAAGTGGGGCGTTAAAGTCCCCTACTATTATTGTGTTACTGTCAATTTCCCTCTTAATGGTTGTTAGCATTTGCCTTATGTATTGAGGTGCTCCTATGTTGGGTGCATAAACATTTATATTTATTATATTTTCTTCTTGGATTGATCCCTTGATCGTTATGTAGAGTCCTTCCTTATCTCTTGTAACAGTCTTTATTTTAAAGTCTATTTTATCTGATACGAGTATTGCTACTCCAGCTTTCTTTTGATTTCCATTTGCATGTAATATATTTTTCCATCCCTTCACTTTCAGTCTGTATGTGTCCCTCAGTCTGAAGTGGGTCTCTTGTAGACAGCATATATATGGGTCTTGTTTTTGTATCCATTCAGCAAGCCTGTGTCTTTTGGTTGGGGCATTTAATCCATTTACATTCAACATCATTATTGATATGTGTGTTCCTATTACCATTTTCTTAATTGTTTTGGGGTTGTTTTTGTAGGTCCTTTTCTTCTCTTGTGTTTCCCACTTAGAGAAGTTCCTTTAGCATTTGTTGTAGAGCTGGTTTGGTGGCGCTGAATTCTCTTAGCTTTTGCTTGTCTGAAAAGCTTTTGATTTCTCCTTCGAATCTGAATGAGATCCTTGCTGGGTAGAGTAGTCTTGATTGTTGGTTTTTCTCTTTCATCACTTTAAGTATATCCTGCCACTCCCTTCTAGCTTGTAGAGTTTCTGCTGAAAAATCAGCTGATAACCTTATGGGGATTCCTTTGTATGTTATTTGTTGCTTTTCCCTTGTTTCTTTTAATATTTTTTCTTTGAATTTAATTTTTGATAGTTTGATTAATATGTGTCTTGGTGTGTTTCTCCTAGTGTTTATCCTGTATGGGACTCTCTGCGCTTCCTGGACTTGGGTGACTATTTCCTTTCCCATGTTAGGGAAGTTTTCCATAATCTCTTCAAATATTTTCTCAGACCCTTTATTTTTCTCTGGGACCCCTATAATTTGAATGTTGGTGCATTTAGTGTTTTCCCAGAGGTCTCTGGGATAGTCTTCAATTCTTTTCATTCTTTTTTCTTTATTCTGCTCCTCGGCAGTTGTTTCCACCATTCTGTCTTCCAGCTCACTTATTCGTTCTGCCTCAGTTATTCTGTATTGATTCCTTCTAGTGTATTTTTCATTTCAGTTATTGTATTATTCATCTCTGTTTGTTTGTTCTTTAGTTCTTCTAGATCTTTGTTAAACATTTTTTGTATTTTCTCAATCTGTGCCTCCATTCTATTCCTGAGATTCTGGATCATCTTTACTGTCATTACTCTGCATTCTTTTTCAGGTAGATTGCCTATTTCCTCTTCATTTATTTGGTCTTGTAGGTTTTTACCTTGCTCCTTCATCTGTGACATATTTTTTTTCTGTCTCTTTGTTGTTGGGTGGGATTGTGATCCTGTCTTACTGGTTGTTTGGCCTGAGGCTTCCAACACTGGAGTCTGTAGGCTGTTGGGTAGAGCTGGATCTTGGTGCTGAGATGAGGACCTCTGGGAGACCTCACTCCAATGAATATTCCCTGGGGTCTGAGGTTCTCTGTAGTCCAGTGGTTTGGACTTGGAGCTCCCACCACAGGAGCTTCAGCCTGACTGAAGCTTGTGAACCAAGATCTCACAAGTGCATGGGGTAGCAAAAAAAAAAAAAAAAAAAAAAGAAACAAGAAAAGAAAAAACAGAAAAAAGGAGAACAATAACAAAGAGTAAAGAATAAACTTAGACTAGGAAACTAACAGATATGTTAGAAAGAATATAAAAATAAAAATATAGATGAAGGTAAAACAGAACCACAATTGTAAAAAAGAGGAGAAGGAAAAAAGAAAAAAAAAAGGTGGAAAAGGCCTTGGCTGTGGAGGATGATGCCTACACAGGGGTGGGGTTTGGGCAGTGGGCAGGGCCTATGCTTAGGACCCAAAGGGCTGGAAAAGGCCCTGCGGGGTGGGGGCAGGGGTGAGGCTTAGGCTCAACAGAAGGGGCCCAGGCATGCCTCTGGTCTCAGAGGGTGGGGGACCCGGCCTGGGAGGCCAACAGCCTTCCTGGGCCCGAGTGGGTGGGGCAAGCACCCTCTCCTGCTCCTCCGGTCCTGGAGGGCCCCTCCCACCTGCCCCTCCTGTTCTCCCCTGCCCTCCCTCCTGTGCCCCCAGGACCACTGTGGCCTGGAGGGGGCCTCTGAGAGCATAGGACCTGGCCTGAGAGCCAGGCAGGCTCCCAGGCCTTTTGGGCAGGGGAAACGCTCGTCACACTCCCCCCGATCCAAGACCCTGAGGGTCCCTCTAGGCATGGGAACCCCTCCCCTCTTCCAGCCACCCCTCAGGGGCGCTGGTCCTGCCTGGCCTCCACTTCTCCTTCCTTCTCGGTTCCCCCATGTCCTACCAGTTTGCTTGGGGGTTCCTCCCATCTCCTTGGGCATCGAGGTCCCCCACCAGCATCTGGCAGGTTCCCTATTGTGGGGAGACACGAACTCCGTGTCTTCCCATGCTGCCATCCTGACTCTGCCCCCCATAATTATATTTTAAATGTTTATTTTTGCAACTAGGAGATAACACTTTCATTTGAATAGGCAAATGTTAAAAGTTTTTATATAAGAACAAGTTCCCTAGTTTTATTAACCTATGTATAAATGTCTTAATAATGTGCATTATTTTGAATATCTTTCTATAAAAATAGAAACTTGGTTTAAAAAGAACTTCCGGGACTTTCAGCCTGTTAGCAGCATTAGTGAGGAAGCAATCATAGAACTAATCTTTTTTGAAGGCTAGGCACATGACATAATCTTCCCCCCAACTCAATCTTTTTTTTGAAACTTTACATCAACTCTAGTTGGTAAAGTGTTATTTTTGTCATAGTGATGAAGGAATATGAACTTCAGAGAGGTTAGGTAACACATCTGAGGTCACAGAGCTAGTAATCAGAGTCATTACTTATTCAAATCCATTCTATTATATTCAAAATATCCTTTCTACTTTATTATAAATTTAGAAATCCTTAACTCAAGCATTTTTCCTTTTGCAACAGTTAAAATAAAAATAGAAATCTATTTTTATGATACATTTTGTATAAGTGTTAAGCAAAATGCAGGAGAGACATTTTAAAGAAAATAATATATAATATTGTATATTTGTCAATTCTGATTCTTTCATCCACTCTACAGCACTGTAATTGCAAGTCTTTAAGTTAGAAAACTGTTTCAGCTGAGAATCTTTTAATATCATTCTGTAGTAGAAAACATTACAAAGTAATTATTCCCAGTCCATATATGAGAAAACTGAGCCAAAAATAGACAGAGGCACCTCTGCGAGGTCATACAGTGAGGTGGAGGATAGCAATTAGAAGCACTGAGTTGCTGGTTACCGCGTATAGATTACGATAGGCCTGGTTGTCAAGAAGTCCTCCGTTAAATGCAATCAAATAACGTCAGAGACATAACACATTTATATGTGTATAGTTGTATTTTTATAAAACAAAATAATGCCATGTGATTGGGATAACAATTCCAAAGAAGTCAGATGATAACTATTATCTAACATTTGTCTTCATATTTTTCTAAATTTATGTAGGTGATTTCTTGGAATGTATAACTCAGCTCATTGACTTGATTTGTGACACTCAGGCCAGAGAAAACATGGCATCAGGATCTACAAATTCTTTTCAATTCAATGCCCAATGTGGGTTGGGCCTGAGAATTGACTCCATTATTGACTCCTACATAAACTCATGACAACTGTCTGGTCTTCATTAATTCACAAGCACTTACTGAGCACCACATGCCAGGCGTATGCTAGGTGCTCAAGGAGTTCAGAGCCTAGGAGGACTTTGACTACCAGGCACTCACTCTATATAGCTGTGCCCCAGGACTTTGAGAATCAGCCTTGTTCTTTGTCATTGTCATCTTTACATTTTCTTCTAAAGTAGAACAGAGAGTAACATCAAACATCCTGACCCATTTCACTTGCAAAGCTTCAATTTTCCTAAAACTTCACTAAGCCACAAACCCCAATGAAATTACAAAACAAAGAAATTAAATATTCTCATATCATTGCAAGGTGAAAATGATAATTTTTTTCTAAATTATTACTCTCACATATATGAGAATCAGGTTAAATTTCATTAGCTGGAATTTCATTGGTATTTAGTTGGTCATATTAAACACCTTTGGGGACACTTAAAGAAAGAAATACTTTACATTTTTTAAATGAGCTGACTAACGTTTCGTCATGGGTCATTTTTTTCTGATTTGGGGATTATGTTGTTTTCTTCAGGTTTTCTCTTTGGCTTTCTGGGTGTTCTCATGATCATACCAAGTTAGTATATGTAAAATTCTTAGACCAGTGCCTGGCATGTAGTAAATGCCCAATGAGTGTTAGCCATCATCATCGTCATTATTATCATTATAAAAGTATTTTAGAAGCACTTAGAGTAATTCTATTGTGATTCCATTTGTCTGGAGCTTTAAAGACTCCCTTGTTTATCTTTGCGTCGACTTTGAAGAAGAACAAAAATAAGTATATCTAGACTATGTGAATTATAAAAACAATAATTTTACAGGAATCAGAATGCTCTGATTTTAGGATTTTTCCTCTTCTCAGTTGGCTTTGCATCCCTCAGCTAATTATCCTGTAGAACACACCATATTCTGCTGTGAAGTTTACGAGGTAGCCTTGAAATTAGAAAAAAAGACCTTTCCTTCCTGGGTTTAAGACCCACACATCTGAGGTGGTAGGCATCTTAGATATCTCTGGTGGATGGACCAAACAACATACCAATATCATGAGAAAACTGCTTTAAACATCATCTACTCTTTCACATAAATACCCTATTATTACTTGTCAAAAGTCACAGTTTCCCTATAAGTATTTCAGTGGTTCTGGGGTGTTTAAAAAAAAAAAAAAGCAGTAGTAGACATGTCATAACACACACGACATTTATAACTAAAATAAACATGGAATAAAAGCATCTTCGGGCTTCCCTGGTGGCGCAGTGGTTGAGAGTCCGCCTACCGATGAGGGGGACACGGGTTCGTGCCCCGGTCTGGGAGGATCCCACATGCCGCGGAGCGGCTGGGCCCGTGAGCCATGGCCGCTGAGCCTGCACGTCCGGAGCCTGTGCTCCGCGATGGGAGAGGCCGCGGCGGTGAGAGGCCTGCGTACCGCAAAAAAAAAAAAAAAAAAAAAAGCATCTTCAACAGAAATACTCTATGCCAACCAATAGTATGTATAGAAATATTAGGTAATTAGTGACCACTAATTCAATAGCAAATATTTACCGAGTGCTTATAATACCCCAGACGTTGTTGTAGCCACTGCCAATACAGCAATAAGCAAAATAGACAAAAGTGCCTGCTCTCATTGGAGTTTATATTCCGAAAGGTGGAGGCAGACAACAAACAGATAATATGTCAGGGGTGATAAGTGCTCTGGAGAAGGATACAGCAGGGCATAGGGATAGAGGATACCTGAGCGTGGGGCAGGGGCAGGGGCTCGGACTTATATATATAATATGAGCGGAGACCTGAAGGAAGCGAGGGAAGAAGCATGCTGAGCTGAGACAACAAGGTTACTGGCAGGGACAAGGGCAAGTGTAAGACCTGGGGTGTAAATGTGTTTGGAAGCATCCAAGGAACAGCCTTGGATGTCCACAGTGGCCAGAGACAAGTGAATGAGGATGCAGTGAGGAGAGGAGGGCAGGGCAGTACCAAGGGTGGACAGGCATTGTATGTCCCTTCCATCTCACTCTGAGTGAGATGAGACACCACGGGCAGGTTTGGAGCCAGGAGGACATGTCCTGACTTCCATTTGAGAAGGGTAACAGTGGCTGGGTTCTATGGAGAAGAGACTGTCGGAAGGAAGGGAGGAAGCAGGGAGACTAGTTAGGAGACATTTGCAGTAATTCGGGCACCATATGATGGTGGCCTGGCCCTGGATGGGAGCAGAGGAGATGGTAAGAAGGGAGGCACTCTGGACATGTTTTGAAGGTATTGCCAGAAGATTTGCTGATGGATTGGAAGAGGGTGTGAGAAAGAGTTGAGAGGAGTACTTACTCAAGTGGGGAATCCTCGTCATATTGATTAATGGCTTCAAAAGATTTCTGAAAAATTGTGACGATAAGACTAATAATGCAAATGTAAGAGAACAACAGAGAAATGGCAAAAGTGACACTTTTCCTACTCCTATAAAACAAATTATCAAGAAAACTATATGAAATAAAGATCTATACCCAATGTTGTCATTAGCAGTGAGCCTCATCCTGAGTAGATATTGTTCCTTGAGCTTTTTACCAAATGACAGTGTGAAGCCATTGTGATTAACAAAACATACCATCATGGTTAAAAATAAGCATCAGGGGGCTTCCCTGGTGGCGCAGTGGTTGAGAGTCCGCCTGCCGATGCAGGCGACGCGGTTTCGTGCCCCGGACCGGGAAGATCCCACATGCCGCGGAGCAGCTGGGCCCGTGAGCCATGGCCGCTGAGCCTGCGCGTCCGGAGCCTGCGCTCCGCAACGGGAGAGGCCACAACAGTGAGAGGTCCACGTACCGCAAAAAAAAAAAAAAATCTAATTTGGTATATGCTTTGTAGTGTGTGTGTGTGTGTGTGTGTGTGTGTAGAAAGATGAGAGAGAGGGAGGGAGGGAGGGGGAGAGAGAGAAAGAAAGAGAGAGAGAAGTTCATGAACATAATTTGTAAATAAAAATATACATAAAATACAAGCATTCTCAACCGATTGTCCGAAGTCAGTGTTGTAAGTATGGATGGTGTTGAAAACTCTAGCAGAAACATGACATAAACAAAATTTTAAGATGTTAATCTGGGAGTGGAGGTTTAGTGAGGTTCAAATTGATAGGGCGGCTTAGAAGCTGAAGGCTGGGATATTTTAATTTGCAACAGGGGTGATGCTTTATATTTATGCATGGGATCTGATTCCATCCACTTGTCAACCCTGTGAAGTCAGGTCAGGAAAGGCATTATCTCCTTTTCACAAGGAGTGAATGGAGACTTGGGTTGGGATTCTTTCCTGAGCTCACTCGGGTAGAAAGTGACAAGGCCAGGATTCACATTAGGCCTGTGGCTCTACAGTCAGTTCTCTGTTAAGACACCCAGTAGATATATTTGAAAACATTAAGTACTTACCCTTGGCTGAGCATTGTACTAGGTAATGTGGCAGCATCTGAAAGAGAGGGAAAGTTGCTCCATTTCCACATAGTCTTTGGTCTGGGACTAGGGACAGTAAACAGATGCCTGTGAAATAATTTACTACGTTTACAAAGCAATGTACTTGTAAAAGTGAAATAAATTTAGTTCATAAGAATTCAGGGGGGAAAACTATAAGTTAGAACATTAGTCATTCAAGCAGAGTAGGGTTAGCAGGTACAGTAGGGCTCCTATGATGGTAAGGTTCCCAGCTCAAACCAAGGTAAAGAAGGAAATTCACTGGCTCACAGATGTGATAACTACAGGCTTGCAGGGTGCAAAGGACGTCACCAGGAATCTGTCCATCACCCAACACTGTTTTCCTCTGCCTTAGGTTTAGTCCCAGGCATTGGTAATCTGGCCACAGCAGCTCCCGGTTAAATCCTACAAACTCAGCCCTTCTACTGGAAAAGAAAGCATGTCTTTCCTAATGGCACAAGCAAAGTTAGAGCTCTCTTAAGGCTTGGATTTTGTGCCTGTCTCTGAACCAATCACTGTGGCTGGGGGATGTTGTGCTCTGATTGGCCAGACCTAGGTCACATGCCCAATCTTAGGTAGGGGTGGTATCAGCCCCATCAGAATAGCATGGGCTGGGTAGGGAGAGGGTTGGTTCCCCAGAGTAAAATAGAGGTGTCCCCACTAGAAAGGAAAGTGGCTGCCAGGACATAAAACAACAGGATCATTACAACAGGATAAGATTCCTGAAGGAAGTAATTGTAAAATTTTGAGTATTTGAGTTAGTCTGTTTTTAATCTTATGGAATTCTGGGAGAGAGTAAGTGGAAGAGATTTATGATATGCAGGCAGACCCTGCAGAACACTGATTTGAGTTTTTACACTTCACTTTTCCTTTCCTTTAAGTCTTAAAGACACTATTTCTTCAAGCAGGGATGCCCTGAGCTGCGACTCACCATCTCCTTATTGTGCCTTTTCTGGTCTCCACCCTCCTGAAGGTCTTCCTATCTCTGGAGCCCCCAGAGTCATCCTTTCAAACCCTCTCCCAGCCACTCACTGGCCTTTTGTGGTGACTTCTCCCCTTTAGAGCTGCCTTTAGTGACCTAATAATAACCTGTTATCGAAGATGCAAGAGACAGTCCTCAGCTCTTCCCACTCATCCGGGCTCCCCAAGTTTGGCCCTCTCCTCTTTTTAAGTGTGAATTTCCTCCTTTCCACAGGTTTTCAATTCTCCCATTAAGAAATCCCATCCACTCTCTATATTATGATTCAGCAATCCATCCCATGTTCTTATCCCTGCCTTCCATCAGTCATATCTACAGGCCCTGCTGACCCCCTTGTGGGACTTTGAATATTAGAGAATGGTCACACGTTGCAAAGTCCTGCTCTAGAAGGCACAGCACTCCTTTTCCTTCTCCTCCAGTGGCCTTTATCTCTCCAGGCTTCCTCTCCTGTAGCTCTGAAGCAGAGATGATAAGCTTCCCAGAGGAAGGCATTTGCAAAGTGCTCTGAGTGCTTTGATGAAATTGATTGGGTAAATGGAAACATATTTTTTGCAACTGCTTTAGCCTGTAAGAAAAATAAGTTATGTAAATGCAATGATTCACCATTTAATAAATAATGAAGATTGTTTTATAGCTTTAAATATTATTTCACAACAAGAGATTTTTTTCCAACATTAAAAAACCAGAATGGTTGATTTGAAATGTTTAAAAAATAAATAGTGCTTGATATTTTTAAAGCAGTACTTTCATGATCAATGATTGAATTAAAATTTTGTTTAATTTTTCTAGCTTCTCTCCTGAAGGGTTTGAAACATGCCAATATTGTGCTGCTCCATGACATTATCCACACCAAAGAGACACTGACATTCGTTTTTGAATACATGGTGAGTTGCCCCAGCATTTTATAAAGCATAAGGGAAAAGCCTGGTGCTTGTATAATGAATCTGTTAATATTTTATGGCATGATAAAACTTCCATTACAATGTGGAAAGTGTCATGGAACTTTTCATTATTGTGATTAGTGGAGCCTATTTTTCTTATGCTCATTCTTTAGTCCTGCTCCTTTACCCCCTATATTTGCTGCCTTTTCCCCCTCCTCACAAGCAATAATAAACACTTTGAGTTTGCCTCCTAAATAAAACTTTTGCACTTATTTTTTTAATCTATTTTTAATCACTATCCGAGCAGAACCCAACATTTTTTCATTGACAATAAAGACATAAACCACAAGGTTTTAAAAAATTCTATACAAGTTTACTAAAGAATACATCATTTTGTATTTCTGAAAGAAAAAACTGTTCAAATATTAGCAGAAAGGAATCATAAAGCATGTGTACCTGACTTGCCTCCAAGGACACTGAAGAGTACAAAATCCCCATGTCATTGTGTTCAGGGGCAGTCATTTAAAATGAGCCTCTCTTGTGCCGAGAAACAGGCTTCCTTCTAAGAGCAGCCAGTTAGGAAGGCACACTGTGTTTGACTTTAACAGTGGTGTCTCAGAAAACCTGGTTGTGTACCTTTTGCACCTTATTCTCAAAAATTCTGAACTTTGTAATACCTTTGAGAGTCAAGTGTGTGGTCTGCTTTGTGGCACTGACCAAGCACTGCTAATGTCACTCTCTCCACCATTTTGTGTAGCACACAGACCTGGCTCAGTATATGTCTCAGCATCCAGGAGGGCTTCATCCTCACAATGTCAGGGTGAGTACTTTGAGGGTCGGGACTCTCCTCTGGCTTGCCCACAGCAGAAGAATCTTGAAACAGACTGCCATCACAAACTGAAGTTCCATGATACTAATAAGAAGATGGATATCATTGATATTCTAGGGGAAAGTAAAAAAAAAAAAAAAGATTTGCCTCAAGATATGGAGCAATGTCTGGCTGTTTTCTGGGCAGCCTAACCCTGTCAGTCATTGTCATCATGCAAATGTGTCTTTAGAAGTATAAACCAATGAAAAAGAATTGCATTACAAGAAAAAATGTGAAGTTAGGCCATCGTAAAATAAATACTTTCTTCATAGCAGACTACTGTGGTCTGTGATAAAGTTTGTGTTGTACCTATAGTTCCCCACTACAACTAGCAAACAAAGTACCCTTGTTGGATCTTTATCAGTTATCCTTTTGCCTGTTCTATCAGATCCGATTATATGTGGGACCAACTTCCATTTTTCCAGTCATTGGAATAGAAATAATAATAAACTCTTAACTAGCTGTAATTCTACATCTGTTATAAATTTTAGAAAGCATTTGTATTTCATACTTTTCATTCCCTAGGGTTTTATTGGCATTAATTAATAGACTGGCCCTTAACATAACCATATGAGATTTGTATATGATGTACTCATTCATTTAACTAATATTTATGTGTTTATTAATTCATTCATTCAAGAAGTATTTATTGACTACTTAGTGCCATGTTAAATCCTGAGGTTTCAATAATGAATAAGTTGTGTTTCTTATTTTCAATGAGCTAAAGCCCAGTAGGATATATGGAGTTAGATAGGTAGTGAGAAGCAAAGTTATAAGGGCTATGGCCATGTTAACTAGGAATACTCTGAGGACTCATAGTAAGGGGACCTAATCCAGTCGTGGAGGCAAGGGGGAAAGGAAGGTTTGAAGACAGGGGTTTGAAAAGAGTGAAAACATTTTTAAATAGTTAGAGGAAAATGAAATAGAAAACTAACTAGGGAAACCAAGAAGGAATGTCTAGTAGTGTGTTAAGGACGCTGGTGAGGATGAAATCCATTAAATTATCTACATGATCATGAGATTTCTTTCTTTCTTTCTTTCTTTCTTTCTTTTCTTTCTTTCTTTCTTTCTTTCCTTCCTTCCTTCCTTCTTTCTCTCTCCCTCCCTCCCTCCCTCCCTCTTTCTTTCTTTCCTTCCTTCCTTCCTTCCTTCCTTCTTTCTTTCTTTCTTTCTTTCTTTTTCTCTCTCTCTCTCTCTCTGGCAGTGCTTAGCAGTTCAAATAGAGGAGCAGAGAAAGTAGATAGTTGGATTGATTGATAATTGGGGCTTTGCCAGACATGTGAGAGAAAAAGACAAGTGGGCAAGATATTTGGCGATTGTCAAGAGAGAGGTTAAAGGGATGGTCAGAGACTTCTAAACTGAGTCCAATCTGAGGGAAGGAAGTGAAGATAGGCAGGTTGCTGATAGCTAGGGGAGGGCAGAAGAGTCAAGGAACTAGAGGTTTGATTAAATAGAAAAACAGTTGGAGAAAGAGTAACTGTGAGAAAGATAGAACATTTTCAGGCTTGAGTGACTCTCATTCCAAACACTGTGCTAAGTGCTTAGCAAAATAGAAAGACATAGAAAACATGATTCCTCAAAGGACACAGAGCCAAAAACAGGAGATAAGACATACACACCAATACTATTACAGGACATTTGTGAATAACACCAAGTAAGAAATAAGACCTAACGTTGTAGACGTGCAAAGAAGTAAAAGATATCTTCTCATTTTAAGAGGTTTCAATAAGCCAGACCTTTAAAGTTGCAATGCATTTCAAGAGGCTGGAATAGGGGAAGATGTTAGAGAAAGAAGGAATGTTTTCAGCAAAGGTACAGAGCAGGGAAGTAGAGGATGCGTTTAAGGAAGAGGACCCCAGAGCCATAGACTGTTAGTGTTGAAGGGACCAGAGTGTTTTTCACTCTTCAGGTTCTGACCCACTAGTGGGCTGTGAAATCAGTTGGTGATTAGCAACCAGCATTTTAAAAAATGAAATGGAATGGATGAGAAAAGAATAGAAAATATTATGGTATATTATGTTTAGTAAGAATAAGGATTATTTTGTGCAACTTTTTTTTCCATTTGAAGCTGTGTTTCTATCAATGTATGAATGTGAAAACTGGAAACATATGTATTTCTTAGTGGGGGATGCAATTTAAAAAAAAAGCCTTAAAAACACTGGGTTGGTCTAACTTTCTTTTTCTGAAGATTTAGAATCCAAGGTTTGAAAGGACAAATGTTTTGCCTGAAGTTGTAGAACCAGCTTTTGCCATTGCTAAAAAGGATTCTTGGTTAAGATTCTTTTCTACCAGTGCCATACTGCATCTCTGGTTCTGTTGGCCTGAAATAGAGACTATCTTAGTGAAATGGAGTATATTAGTCTGGAGAAATAGATTGGGTAGGTGGCTGAGAGCCTCACTTTCTAAGATGTGGACTTTATTCCTTAGACAGTAGAGTCATTAAAGGGGTTTGATTGAAAAAGTATGACACGATCAGAAGGAAATGTATGTAATTGTGGTCTGTGGGATGGATTAAAGAGAGGAGACTGGAGTCAGGGATTCCAGTTAGGAGTTTATTGATGTGGGCTAGCCTAGTGCCTCTCAAGCTTCAGTGAGCAGATGAATGACCTGGGGATCTGATTCAGTTAGTCTAGGGTGAAGCCTGAGCTTTGCATTTCTAGCATACTCTAAGGTGATACAGATGCTGCTGGCGGAGGACCAAACTTTGAGTAGCAAATTTCTAGGTAAGAAGTGATAAATTATGGTAGTGAAGGTACAAATAGAAAGGAATGTGAAAAACAAAAACAAGAGTTCAGCCAGGACATGGTGACTAACTGGGCTTGTGGAGGGAAAAGATGAGGTCAAAGATGACTGATTTGGGCTGTGATATACCTGGAGAATTATAGCTCTATTAACAGAAATAAAAGAAGTCGACTTAGAGAGAAGGCAGAAGAGTCCTGTTTTAGACATGATGAGCTTCTCGTTGAGGTGGGATAGCCAGAGGAAATGAGCAGTAGGCAACTGAAGAGGAGATTGGTTCTCAGGAGGAAGGTGTATGTTAGAGATGTAGATTTGAGGGTAACTGATGCATGGAGTTTGTAGTTAAAGACGAGAGAGTGGATAATCAAAAGAGCAAACACAAAGAGAAAAGAACTGATGGTAGAACTTTTGCTTTTGGGGGTGAGAAGAGGAACAGGACAGCAAGGGGCAGAGGGAAGCAGCTTTTATGAATATAGAAGATCCAGAAAAATGCATTTTTATGGAAGTCAAGGCAAGAGACAGTTTCAAGGAGGGCATGATTGAGAGTGTCACAAAGTTGAAAATCATATTTGATAGCAAGGACTTTGTGGGTTTGTGAGGGGTACACTAATAAACAGAGGAATTTATTAGGGCTATATGGAAGCACAAAGGAAGAAGTTATCCCATCAAAGCAGATAGGACTAGGGATGAGTTCCCCACAGTAGAGGCAGCAGTGAAAATGCTGGGATGCCAGGGAGGGTATGGTATATTCCAAGAACTGAAGATAACTCAGGAGTTAAGCCTGGATTAGAATGAACAGAGTTGAGGGTGGTTAGAGCTGAGACTTGAAAGGTAAGTAGGAGCCAGAGCATGAAGGCCCCAGCTATGTCATGCTATTCCATGTGAGGAGCCATTCAATCATTTTAATAGGAGGTGATAAATTCAGATTTCCTTTTTGTAGAGCTCACTCTGATGACACTGTGGTGAATAGATTGGAAGGTGAGCAATACTGTTTTTTTTGAAATATTATAGTCCCCTGACCTCACTCTTCCCTTGTGTTTTCTCTACTCCCACCCCATACTGTCATTTCCTCCAGTCATTCTCTAAATGCTGGTGTCCATTAGGGTTCCGACCTTGACAGTGAGGCTCATGAGGACAACAGTGGTGCAGATGTGAATTGATGGTGGAGGAAACTGGATATATGTGCAATTAATTACTTAGCCAGAATTAATGGGAGGTGGAAGAGTCAGCAAATCCTTTTTCTAACTTTAAGTAATTAGGTGGATGATAGTGCCATTCACTGAAACAGAGAAATGGGAAAATCGATTTTGGAGGGATACAGTGGGTTAAGTTTTGGCATACTGAGCTTGAGGTGATTATGGGATGTCCAGGTGAACTTCAGACTATAGGGGTCTAACAGTTTAGGAAAGAGATCTGAGGTGGAGCTAAAGACTTTTAAATAATCAGAATACAGTTGTTAATTGAAGCAATGTTAGTGGATAAGATGGCTATGGGAGCACGTAAAGTGATAATAGAAGGTCAAGGATGGAACCCTAAGGAATATCAATATATTAGACATCAGTAGAGAAAGTGGAACCTATAAAAAGAACAGTCAGAGAAGTAGGAGAAAAATTAAGAGATTGTGGCACCAAAGTGGGGAGAGAGCTTCAGGAAGGAAGACGGTCAACAAAGCCAGATGCTGCAAAGAGAAGAAGTGAAAGGTATCCATTGGATTTTCGTAGCAAAAGACATTGGTGACCACAGTAAAAACATTATGAATAAAGTGATCGTAGCAGAAGCCATTTTGTAGGGGGATGAATTTCACACTTCAGAGGAAAAACAATTCCATATGATGGCAAGGCCCAGTGTGTGACCATGGGGAGTGAGGGGCTAAAGTGTGTTGGAGAAGCAGATCGTCGGAGTGTGGAGGGTGACTGGACATGTTCACATGGGCACTGATGTTAGGGAAGCAACAGCTGGGATCCGGGTGCCCAAGTCTTGAGTGAATGATGGAGAACGGTGGGGAGTCATGTGGATGACAGTGAGAAGAGGGATAGAAGAAGATGTGGCTCAATGGCATGAAAGTCCAAACAACAAGGGTTTTTACTTGAGGATGGAGAAGCAATGGTTTTGAAGTGGTATTGGGAAGTCACCCAGTACCCCACCTCGCAGTAATCAAAGGTATGAGCAAGTTGTAGAAGAACTAACATCCACTTGAGAATGCTGTAGGGAAGCAGTGAACTCAAGGTCTAATTTAAGCCAAAGGAGACAGAAGGAAGTTCATCAGAGGGGTGGTTTTAGGAAGTTTTAAAACCAGTATTGAGGAGTGAACAGTGAAAAGGTTTGGGGGAGAGAGGGACGATGGATGCTGGGTTAAATGAGAGGAAGCAGAGAGCAGTATGAAGATGAGCTTTAGGGAGGAAAAAGGAATAGTCAGAGAGGCTTATGTTTTAGTGACCACAGAAGACAGGATGGGAATCATAGTGAGATTAGCCTGTGTCAGATTTCTAATAGAACAAATCCCAGGAATTCCCTCGTGAGTGGAAGGACTCGGGCTTCCCTGGAAGAGTTGGCTGACTGATCTGATTGTGTTTTTGTGGGACTCCTAGCCCAGATGGTACTAGCCCAATGGAATTATTTTGTTCCCAAGAGCCTCATTGTGTTGGAAACAGGACTAACCCCTGGGCTATAGGAAACCCCTCTGGAAAGAGTCACGATGTGGATGGTGACTGAGAAAACACCATCAGATTGGGTCATAATACTGGTGAAGTTTTGGCAGTGGGAAAGGAGGAATACAGGTTGTAAGGGATTAGAGAGTAAGTGGGTGGTGAGGTTACTCAGCACACACTGCAGTTTTGACAAGTGTGGCTATGAAATCCCACACCTTAAGACTGCAGTGTTTCGCCATTTACAAATGCTTGTAGACATGCGGAGCCAGGGAGGAAAGGAGCTAAAGAGCAAGAAGGTGAGCGGCGGGTGTGTTACTAATCAGTGAGACAGCCTGTGCTTGGGACGTGAAAGGGATTTCAGGCTGGCCCACTATGAAGCTCTGTCTCTGACTCAGCTAGCCAATTCTCTCCTTCCCTGTCAGGTTTTAATTTTCTAACTTTTCTCCGGTTTCTCAGGATGGTGTCATGGTGTCAGGCAGGTCTGAATTTGAGACCTGGCCCTGACTCTTTTTAGACATGTTTTTAATGTTTCCCTGAGCCTTATTTTTCTTAGATATAAATCAAGGACAAGCATATCTTCCTCACAGGGTTGTTTTGAGGATTACAAAGTGTCCTGGGTATTCAGTACATGTTCTTTTCCCTCCCTTCCTTCTGTCTCTGTCCCTTGCTGGTCACCATCTCTCTGTCTTCTGTCTCTCACCTGTCTTCATCTCCCTCTTTCCTTACTACTATCACATTGAAAAACATATTTTTAAGCACCTACTATGGCATCTTATCTTTTACCTGGAATTTAAGTTGGTCCTTTTTACTGTCTTTTCCATGAACATTTATGTTTATAACCGATCGGAGGGTTGAAATGTCGTTATGGGACTTTTGTGCTTTGGCAGCTGAGTGATGTGATGAACGGTAAAATGAATAATACAGTGTGTGTGTTTGAAGCACCAGGAAGAGAAAGAATTGGGATGAGGAAGACTCATAGAACCAGCGAACATTTGAAGTAGGAGCCTCAAGAAAATGTTAACATTCTTAAACGGTTTGGGGTCCCTGATATGGGAACTGCATGGAGCCCATGCAGCCACAGCTGTGCAGTGGGAGGTAAACTCCCCAGGATCCTGCTTTGGTCAGACCATGGCACTCATCAACTTGATTCCTATGTGTCCAAGTCATTGTTAGGTCATTGTAGGTTCGAGCATCTCTGAAGTTCCTAGTTTCCAAGATGTGATGGAAAAAGTGGATTTATCCGCATGGCTCTGCATCTACTATTTTGCCCGTGTCCCAGGAATGCTGGGGCTGGCCTTGTCTTTTCAAAACTGCCAGAACATGTTCTCAGTTGGCATAGGTCTTTGTAAACACTAATGTTGGTATTTGAATTCTCAGTTGCCAGTGGCACTGGAAAATAGCAAAACACACTTGGAATACTAGCATTCTTTTTTTTTTTTTCCTTAAGCTTGTGTTTTGGTGGGAACCTAATAATGTCTTTCGTTTCTCTGCCTTGTAACCACAAGCAACATTTTAAAATTTAGGCCTAGAATGTATTTTTCCTTTTGTTTCCCCCCACCCCCTTTTTTCTTCTCTATACTATTTATTCCTTATTCTCTTTTCTTTTTTTTTTTTGGTCTAATTTATTTTGGTGTATTTTCCCTCTGAATCTCTACTGTATATTTCCCTTGTTTTCACTTTGAACTTAATACTTTAAAAATTCGTTTAAAAAGATAATGGTTCCTTTATTTCCTAATACCATCTAAGGATATGTTTCCCAGTCTGGTCTCCCTGTGTTCTGTTTTTAAAAGGGTTTTATATCAGAGAGCCTGGAAAACTTAAGCAGTTGTAAATGTTAGAATATCATTTCCAGGTCAACTTTGATCTTATATGCCAAGTTCATCAGTGGGAAAAAAATTAAATCTTTCACATCTAAATCAATAACTAGTGTTCCAACGGAAACTTCAAAGTTTCACTTTAGATTTTTAAGGAAAGGTAATTCCTTCAGTGTCAAAGAAATGAGATGTCAGGAAAAGCCAGAATCCCTTTGTTTAGGACATGGTCTACTTACTTGACTTTCCTTGTCCTCTTTTTCCCATTCGAATGCAAAATCTTCAATTTTTTTTCGTCTCTCAAGAGACCCTTTTACTATATTCTTTCAGATGACTGTTTTTGATTTAGAGGAGAAATCAACACATAGTGGCTCAAATCTGCTTAGATAAGGTGTTCATTCCTTCCAGCTTTTCATGTTTCAACTTTTGCGGGGCCTGGCGTACATCCACCACCAACACGTCCTCCACAGGGACCTGAAACCTCAGAACTTACTCATCAGTCACCTGGGAGAACTCAAAGTGGCTGATTTTGGTAAGTCGCCTCCCGAGTCTCTTCCTGGGCTATGAACAATGATGCTTTTGTGTGCACATGTTTAAAGCATCAACTAGGGCTGGCTTTTGAAAAGTGGGAACCGGGGAACATGATGCTTTGTAAGGATTTCAAACAACCACATAGGAAGATTGAGGCAAGAAATAGGATGAGATTGGTAACTTCTTAGGGTTCCATCAAGCCTCAGTCAAATCAGATCCTAAAACGTGGTTACCCCTACTACCTCACTGCCATTTTTGATGTAAAACTTTTGTAGAGTGAACGTACTTGGTAGGTTTACCTAAATCTAGGTGGATGTACAAATTCCATCAGACTAGATCAAAGTTATCCCAGGATGACAGGATAAAGAGGTTAAGCCCAGATTGTAGGATGGACTCCTTCTGGAATGGAGGCTCCAGGACACCTGTTCCTGCTCACCTATGTATCTATATAGTGGGACTGTATGGGTACCTGAGGCTTTTATTCTCATCAAAGTGACGCAGATTTCCCCGGAGTATCACTGTGTCTTTCCATTTTAGCACGTATCACAGTTTATAATTATACATATATACACACATATATACTTCTGTGATGATTTTGTCTCCTCCACTAGACTATAAGCATTATGAGGGCAGCCCGGATCCGTTTTTGCTTATCATTATATCCCTAGTGCCTGGCACCATAGCAGGTGCTCAATAAATTTTTGTTGAAAAACTGGTTCTGTATAAGCTGAGGAACCACTCTTCTCTGTTTGGCAGATGTCAAATGATGCTACTATAGCTGCAGTAAGCCTTTAACAGACATTCATTTATCAAATTCCCCACAACAGTGAACTCATCTATTCAGGGTTTTTTCTAGCTATAGATCATGTGATCCAGTGAGATAAATAGCTAACTGATGAAAGTACTCTGACTTTGTAGAGGAGCACTTAAGAATGATCCAGCTAAGGTCCTGCCAAATAAGTAATGTGGATCAACAGCCCTCACCCTGTATCTACTAAACTGGGAATTCCTGGACTGCAGAAATGGAGGGTGGCCCTAGTAGTAGTGAATCGATTTTCCATTGCTGTTACAGAAAGCCCAAATTACAGAGGTGTATACATGCTCGAAGCTTCACGTTCTCTCATGTAACAGTCTGACCTAAGCAGTCAGAGCTCTGTAGTGGCCCCATGGTGTATTGGTCCACTCTCCTTCTGTCATGAGGCCCCACCACCCCTAGGTATTGCCCCATGGCCTATTTCAAGATGGCAGCCACTACAGCCTGGAGGAAGGAGAAAAGAGACCAACACTTAACCCCTCCATGAAGTTCACACATCACTTCTATTCATATCAAATAGGCAAAAATTTAGTTGCCTTGCTACACTTAGCTGCCAGGAAGCCCACATCTAGCTGCAAAGTAGGCCAAATTTTGAGAAATTCATTTGATGAAGAGGTACGTAAGAATCAAGATAGTTGAGTAGCTCTATTAAAAGCACCAAAGTTTGTGTATTATTTTTTAAATGTTGTTTACTCTGCCAATTATACTCTTCTTGGCAGACTGTATCACTGTGGCTCTCCAGAAGGTCTCAGGACAGTGAGTTCTGTGCTTTCCCCCTTCGGTCAGGTCTTGCTCGGGCCAAGTCCATTCCCAGCCAGACATACTCTTCAGAAGTTGTGACTCTCTGGTACCGCCCTCCTGATGCCTTGCTGGGAGCCACTGAATATTCCTCTGAACTGGACATATGGTAAGAGCTAGTGCCAAGAAAATGTGAGTCATCCTACCCGTGAAGGTTGTTTTATTACCTGTATTACATTTTAGATAATCATTCTAATAATGACAATCACATTTGTATACAGAAATATAAAGTACTTTCAAATATATATCTCATTTGATTTTTACAATGCCCCTCCTTCTAGCTCTTCTCTTCAATCCTTTGTCTTCTCCCTTGTCCTCAGGGAAACATACATATACTCCCAAACCACAGATACACACACACACACACACACACACACACACACATATGTCTGCACATGCCCAAACACCTTTCAGAGCCTGGTGAAAAAACCATAAATACCAAGACTCGGTAGACCTGATTTTCATGCCAATATTTCTAATCAGTTACTCTGCATTACGTTATCTTCAAAAAAGCCATGTATCCTCTTTGTGTCTATGCTTCTTTGTTTTTAAAATAAGGGTAATAAACCCTCCCTATGAGGGGTTAAGCGGGACTGTAGTGCAAATGTAAGAACCAGATAGAGGCTATCAAGTAGAGCCACACTGTTGGAGAGGCTCTTGGATTAACTGGGTGCAGTGGTGAGAATGGGCTGTCAGCCACTCATCATCCTGGAGCAGTGGTGTTATGTAATCTGGCTCTGATCCCTGGAAATATCCCAGTCATTTGTGTGGTAAATTTGCAGTCACAGCCACCTCCTCAAAGGTAACAAAATGCATGGGCTTCCTTCAACTCCTTAGATGGTCTTATATAAATAGAAGGCCCTGTTTAAAAAAAAAAACAACACTAAAAGGCTAAACTAAGCTTTTGAATTTCCCAAAGAATTGAGAAAAGTTGAAGAGAATTTCCTTCAGTGTATCTGGAGCCATTGATTTCCTGATACCCAGTCGCACTTCTTGAAATATCACCTGCTAGTCAAACCCCCCTGAAACTGTCAGCTCTCACTGCTCTGCACTGTCACTTCAAAGGCCTTCAGCAGGCTCTGGCTTTCTCAGCTCTTAATGATCACTTCCTAGTTGTGCTTCACAGACAGTGAAACTTCTTCTCGTCACTTTTAAACTTTGTTTTATTATAGAACATTTAAAACATTCAAAATATATAAATATGTACATCAGTGATTCTTAACCAGGATCAATTTTGCTTCCCAGGGACCTTGCAGTGTTTGGAGACATTTATTGTCACAGCTGGGTGGTGGTGGGGTGCTCCTGGCATCTAGTGGGTAGAGGCCAAGGATGCTACTAAATATCTTATAATGCACAGGACAGCCCCCTATGGCAAAGATGTAACCAGCCCAAAATGTCAATTGTGTCAAGATTGAGAAAACTGATGTAGATTAAAAGCATAGTAAAGTGAACTCCATGAGCCCACTACCCGATGTAACAACCAGAAACATCATCAGTACTGTCACATCCACTCGTGTCCCTTTCCCATCAGCCTGCCCCTCCACCAGAGGGGCTTCTACCCTGAATTTTGTTCCTTGTCGTCATCCCCTTACCCTTTTAAAAAATAATATTTCTACATTTTTATATATTTTAAAAATATTATTTTATTTTACTTGCTTTTGAGTTTTTATAAAAATGATATTACATTGTTTTTAGTCTTCTGTGACTTGTTTTTTTTTAACTCAGTGTGTTTCTGAGATTCATCCATGTTGATCTATGTGGCTACACTTTATTTTCTGCTGATGAACATTTCAGTTATTTAGTTTGCCTTTTGTTTTATTTCTTTTTGCTATTTTGAATATACTTGGTACTTATATTTAAGGATATGTCTAGAGTACTTACTTAAGAGTAGATTTGCTGTGTCACAGTGTATATGAATGTTCAACTTCATGAAATAGTGTCAAATTGTTCTCCAAGTGGTTGTAACAATTTATGCACCAGCAGTGTATCATAGTCCCTTATCCACATCTGCACTAACTTCATAAAATCAGATTTCTTAATTTTTGCTAAGTTAGTGGGTAGAATGGTAGCATGTTGTGATCAAATTTGCATTTCCCTAATTAGTAATGAGGCTGGATGTCTTTTCATGGATTATTTGCCATTTGTGTTTTTTCTCCTATGAAATACTTCTGTGTGTCTTTTGTTTATTTTCTTTTGGTCTCTATGCTTCTGTGTCTCTCCTTTTCTCTCCCTTCCTCCCTTTCTTTCTTTATTGATTTATAGGAGTTCTTATACTCTGGATACTAATCTTTTATCAGTTATGAGTGCTACAAGCAGGCTCCCCAGTTCATGGCTTATGTTTTCATATCTTTATGTTGTCTTTTTAAACAAAAGTTCTTAATTTTAATGCTGCTGACTTTGTCAGTCTTTTCCTCTATGGTTAGCCCTTTTATTTCTTGTTTAAAACAATCCTTCCCTCCTTGAGGTCAAAATGGTATCCAGTACATTCTTTTAAAAGTTGTAGGGCTTCCCTGCCGATGTAGGGGACACGGGTTTGTGCCCCGGTCCGGGAAGATCCCGCATGCCGCAGAGCAGCTAGGCCTGTGAGCCATGGCCGCTGATCCTGCGCATCCGGAGCCTGTGCTCCGCAACGGGAAAGGCCACAACAGTGAGAGGCCCGCGTACCGAAAAAAAAAAAAAGTTGTAAAATTTTTCCTTTCGCTTTAAATCCTTAATACATTGGAAATTGACTTTTTCTATGCTAACCCAGTGATCTCACCCTAATTTCTTCAGCAATCTGCATGCCAAATCTCTCATATATCAGGTTTCTATAAATGCATAGGTCTGTTTTGAGCTCTCTACTCTGTTCTACTGGGGTCAATTTATCTGTCCCTGTACCAACATCCTACGTATTAATTTCTATAGCATTATAATAATACTTGATATCTGCTAGGATAAGTCTCACCACTTACTTCATCTTCTTCCTCAGGAGTATCTTGCCTATTTTTCCTGTTTGATTCTCCATATAAATTTTACACTCAGTCTTTCAAGTTTCATGAAAAACCCTAGTGGTATTTTCATTGGAATTGCATTGAAATTATAGAACACTTTGAGGATAATTAACACCTTTGTAATATCCTCTTCAAATTTTTAAACACGGTATAATTTTCCATCTGTTTAGCTCATTTTTAATGCCATTTAGTAAAGTTTTATAATTTCCTCTCTAAGCTCTTATATATCTAGAGCAAAGGTCCTTCCTTGTAAGTCTGTTTCTGTTGTTTATTGTTTCTTTTGTTTCTTCCATATGGTATCTTTTCTCCATGTGTGTTTTGTTGTTTTTGACAATGATATGCTAATTATCCTTGGAATTTTAATTGTGGGATTTTTTATTTTTGAGGGCTCGGATGAAGTGTGGTCTCTCAGAGAGGATTCACATTTGATTCTTCTAGGTACATTTTTTAAAAAAGAAATATATTATTGTATTTTACATAAGTGTTGATCTGCTACCCAGATATTGCTTTCTTAATGCCATTCCCTACTGAAAAGAACTAGGCCTTTTTGGAGAAGTAGCCAGTACTGAGGCTGGGTCAGGGAAAGTATAAGATGAGCTGGGAACATCTTGTTAAGCCAGAACATTTTTTAACAAAGTGACCAAAAAATCATGGGAATATGTAAAAAAATGTGGGAAGCAGCTTGAAGAGACTCCCGCTGGCCAAAGCTGGTACCTTCTGAGCATCCTAATAGTGAGAGTAATGTAATGTATTATACCACTGAATAACACAAGAATACATAAGTCCATACTGAAGGTAAACGGATGGATGGATGGATGGATGGATGGATGGATCAACAGATAGATAGGAAGGGAAGCTCCTTTATACAGTAGAATGCCAAATAATAACTGGAAAAGAAATGACAGAATTAGAAAATCACTATTTTGCAATATAGTAGTAATTGGTTCAAACAAGAAACATCATAGCTAAACTAGAGGAGAAGATTTGATGAGGAATAAAATATTTATTTACATAGTTTCAAAGTACCTCTCTACAAATTACTTGTTAATTACAAAAGAAAAAAATAGTAACTATAGTAGAGAGGCTTGGCAGACATCACCTTAATCAAGTGATTAGAGTTGATAATTGTTGATATTGTTGATAATGGCACTGACTGACATCGTGTGCCCCCTAATAGGACACACTGGAGAGACAGTATCATATACGTGGTTTTCCTGCAGAAAAAGAGCATAACCTGAGTCACATCATGAGGCAGCATCAGATCAACTCAGTCTAAGGAACATTCTACGATGTAACTAGACTGTACGCTTTAAAAGCGTTGTAGGGAAGGAAGAAGTTTCCTCTGTCCTCTGAGGTTCAATGGATGGGTCTGTGAAATAAACTGACAAAAGACAGATTAACAGGAGAAAAGCACACACATTTTATTTTGTGTTAAAAGTTTTATGTGACACAGGGGAAGTGACTTCATGGAAAGAAGAGACAATCCCCAAAGAAACAGCTAGCCTTGGAGGCTTTTATACCATTCTTACAAAGGACAATACACTTGTAGAGAAGTAACGAGACAAAGGAAAGGGGTTTCTTTTATTATTATTATTTTATTTATTTGGCTGCGTCAGGTCTTAGTTGCAGCACACAGGATCTTCATTGCGGCGTGAGGGCTCTTCGTTGCGGTGCACAGGCTTCTCTCTAGTTGCAGCTCACGGACTCCAGATAGCATGGGCTCAGTAGTTGCAGTGTGTGGGCTCTCTAGTTGTGGCACGTGGGCTCTAGAGTGTGTGGGCTCAGTTACCCCCTGGCATGTGGGATCTTAATTTCCTGATCAGGGCACGAACCCATGTCCTCTGCATTGGAAGGCAGATTCTTAACCACTGGACCACCAGGGAAGTCCCGGAAAGGGGTTTCTGGACTCTTTAGGGGTGGTAATTGTGGAAGGTGAATATGTATATGGAGCACCCTGGTGGTAGATAAGGGTTACTTAGCAAGGTTTGTTTACATAGATTCTTCTTGGTGCCATCTCTACATATGTTGATAAGGTTATTCTCCCCTCCTGGGATGGGAATGGGGGAATCTTCATAAGGGGATTTTATGCCCTCCTTTCAGGCAGCTAGGGAAGGGCAAAGAGCTCATCCGGTGTTTGCTTTTTCTCAGTTGCCTTCAGCTCATAACAGTTCTTATGGCAGGGTGGCATATTTTGGGGTGACATTTTCCGTTCCCCTACAGAGTCAAGGTTTTAAAAGCCAAAGAAAAGCTGAGGAAATGTTCCAGACTAAAAAGAGATATGCCAACTAAGCACAATGCATGGTCCTAGATTGGATGCTGGGGGAGATGGAGCTAAAGAACACTACTGGGACAATCAGTGGGATTTAAATATGGACTGTAGATTAGATAGTACTATGGGGATTGATGTTAAATTTCCTGATTTTGATAATTGCACTGTTGTTATGTAAGAGAATGCTTTTGTACTTAGAAAATACATGTGGAAGTATTTAAGGGTGAAGAGTCATTGTATCTGCAACTTACTCTCCACTGCTTCAGAAAAAATAAATGATAGATAGATAGATAGATAATATGATAAAACCAAAGAGGCAAAATATTGGCAATTGGTGAATCTGTTTGAAGGATATAAAGGAGTTCTTTCAGGCTTCCCTGGTGGCGCAGTGGTTGAGAGTCCACCTGCCGATGCAGGGGACACGGGTTTGTGCCCTGGTCCGGGAAGATCCCACATGCCGCGGAGCGGCTGGGCCCGTGAGCCGTGGCCGCTGGGCCTGCACATCCGGAGCCTGTGCTCCGCAACGGGAGAGGCCACAGCAGTGAGAGGCCCGCGTACCACAAAAAAAAAAAAAAAAAGAGTTCTTTCTACTGTTCTTGCAACTTTAAATTTTTTCAAAATTAAAGGTTAGCAAAAAATTGAGAAAAACCTGGTGTTTCACCAAAGATAGTGAACTAGCACTGGCTTTGTTAGAAGCACTGGCCCAGTACGTGATCAGTGTTTTCAATTATTTCCCATGTGTTCGAGAAGGGTGTGTATTCCTGAATTGTTGGGCACAGGTTTTTACATATGTTCAAAACTTCAGGGTTGTTAATTGTGTTATTCACATTGTCTTTATATAATTTTTGTCTGCTTAAGCTATCAGGGAAAGATGTATTGAAGTTGTTTGATATATTGTTGATTTGTCAACAATGAACAATTCTATTCATTTTTGCTTTATATACTTTGAAGCTATTTTCATTAAGTGCAAATAAATTTAAAACTGTTCATCATTCCTTCATGCACTTTAAATCCTACTTTTGGAATAATTTTCCTTTCTTTTGATATAAATCTTTTAGAACTTTCTTTAGTGTGGGCCTGTTGGTGGCAAACTCTGCTTTTGTTTCTTAAGGTAAACTCTCATTGTTGAAAGGTAGTCATGCTAAGGTCTTAATTGTAGATTGACAGTTATTTTCTCTCAGAACTTTGGAGATACCATTTCCCCAGCTTTGTCTTCCGTTGCTGCTCTTGTGAAGATTGCTCTTAGCCTAATTGTAGAGAAGTTTACTTTTAGCCTTATTGTCTTTCCCTTTTTTCAGGTCATCTCCCATTTTCTCTGGATGTTTTGAAGAATTTTTTCTTTGCCTTTGTTACTATGCAGTTTTCACTATAAGGTGTCTAGCGTGGATTTTTTTATTTACTTACTCTACTTGTTGCATATTGTGCTTCTTCCAATTATGAATTCATGTTTTTCATCAGCCATTTTCTTTTTGAGTGTTGCCTCTATTCCATTCTCTCTTTCTGGAGCTCCAATGAAAGATTATTAGACTAGGTCTTTCTATCATCCATGGTTCTTATCCTCTCTTTCATATTTTCAGTCTCCTTGACTTTCTGTGCCGCATTTGGATAATTTCTTCAGCTCATGTACTACTTCTTTAAATCTCTTTTAAACTATGTATCCCTTACTTTTTACTACATATACAAAAACGTATGTTATTCCATTGATGAATAATGATGACACTTACAGAATAAAAATACAGTTGTAAGTTAAAGTTATTGTCATTACCCTTATTGATTTCATTATTGTTGTTTGTCCAGTAAAACTCAAAAAGTAATGTAGAAATAGAATAATAGGCATTTTCCACTGTTTACTATATTTGTTCACTCTCTATGTAACTGTTAGATATTGGGTGTTTACCCTAGGATTCCTCTTCCCCATTTTTTTTTTTCTTTTCAGAGTGATAAGAGGGAAATGGGCAGGGAAAAGATTACAACAGAAGAAAACGGAAAAAAAGTCCTATTTTGCTAGGCATGCAACCCTGTAGGGTACAAACTGAATGCCTTTGTGGGAGGCAGGTGACAGTGGGTGAGCATTAGAGCCTTTCTCTTAATGAAACTAATTATAACACGTAGTGCAAGAGCCTCTCATTCACAGTAAACCCTGGGGAACAGGAGAGTCCGTGGGAAGCCCAAAGCAAACAGTTAGGTTATGGAAAATATGCAAGTAAGACATATTGGCTATTCCCAACACTTACAACCAGCATCCTCTAATCTCCCAACAGCTTTTCTTCTCTTTCTGCTACTTTTTCAGACCTTAAAAGATTCCATCAGCCACTTCAGTGAAGAGAAAACTCAGTGTTTTAGGATGATTACACTGGTTTTGGTTTTGGTTTTACTTTTTTGTATTGTGTTAAAGTATATGTAACATAAAAATTACCATTTCAACTATTTTCAAATGTACATTTCAGTGGCATCAAGTACAGCCATCACCACTATCCATCTCCAGAGCTTTTCATCATCCCCAAATGAATCCCTGTACCCATTAAACAATCACTCCCTGTTACTCCCTCCCCTCAGTCCCTAGCAACCACTATTCTACTTCCTGTCTCTATGAATTTGACCATGCTAGAACCTCACATAAGTGGAATCATACAATATTTATCCTTCCATGTCTGGCTTATTTCACTTAGCATAATGTTTTCTAGGTTCATCCACGTTGTAGTAAACTGGGATTTATTTTTTTTTTTAACATCTTTATTGGAGTATAATTGCTTTACAATGGTGTGTTAGTTTCTGCTTTATAACAAAGTGAAGCAGCTATACATATACATATATCCCCAAATCTCCTCCCTCTTGCATCTCCCTCCCACCCTCCCCATTCCACCCCTCTAGGTGGTCACAAAGCACCGAGCTGATCTCCCTGTGCTATGCGGCTGCTTCCCACTATCTATTTTACATTTGGTAGTGTATATGTGTCCATGCCACTCTCTCACTTCATCCCAGTTTACCCTTCCCCCTCCCCGTGTCCTCAAGTCCATTCTCTACGTCTGCGTCTTTATTCCTGTCCTGCCCCTAGGTTCTTCAGAACCATGTAAACTGGGTTTTAAAGAAGGATTTATTTTGGTAGACAAGTCCTCTATTCAAAACTAACTGCAGGCAGCTGCTGGATTTAGGACTATGGAAAGTTGTCACTGCCTGAGAGATTCTTTATGGTCAGATTTCTTGCTGCAAACTTCCAAATATAAAGAGTGGCCCAGGGAAAGCAAATGGAAATATCGTGTCACTGCCATATATCATGCTGTTCTGAATTAATGTCAATAGTGAAAAATGAAATACTGATTCACTTCTCCCAACAATGTTCTTATGTACTCCTTGCACCTCCCCAAACCTAAAACTCCTGAGATGGTTTATTTCTCCAGAGATTGCCTAAGGAATTTGAGGAATCTTTTTCTTTCTTATGGAAGAATTTGTTCATGCTCAGAATAGAGAAAAGACTAGGAAGAGAGCCAGAAAAAGCAGAAAATATGTAAGCTGTCTCGTCTAACTTGACTGGAGAACCACAGTTGGAGCAATAAAATGACCCATTGCATCTCTCCCTTCTGGAAGGGTTCACCCTTTGATATCACCAGGTCTTTTTTTCTCCTGCACGTGAAGTTCCGCTTCATCTACATGAGCTGCCCCAAGGGTATCTCCACAGAGCAGAAATCCTCTGAGAAGCCTAAAGATATGTAGGGTAAGAAGAGCCACAGGAATGAAGATTTAAGAACAAAACAGAGGAATAAAAGGAAATAGGAGCTGGTTCCCTATCTAGACCTGAATGTTCAGATTATTTAAAATGTTTGCTTTAAGGCTAGTCTGGGGTGGGCAAAATAGATGATAGCCACACTACTTGTTTAAGAAGCAAATAAAAAATATGAAAGCCACACTACTTGTTTACAAAGCAAATGAAAAAAAACAGTTCTGAAGAATAAATGAAAAAAATAGGAAGATGAACCATATAGTTTTTGAAGAACAGTGCTTACCTGAAAAATATCTTTCCTTCTCAAACTTAAGGTGTACAGCCTTATTATCTTACCAGTGCACTGATATTTATGATACGGATATGCTAGGTCCTGAAATACAATTGATTTAGGAATTTTGTTTGTCTGGTAAGTGTTCTAAGTGCATTGCACATGTGCACACACACACACACACACACACACTATATATATATATATATATAAAAACTTAGACTCCAGATTGTTAGGTGAGAAAGGTTTTGACCTGCCCCTAAGTGAAGCTTAAAAAGACTCAAGAGAATGCCTATATGGCACCAACCATACAAATGCAAATACAAATGGGAATTTCAACCAAATATTAGCATTTTATTTCTTAGTGCAAATATCTTCTGTTAGACTGCAGTACTTGCACAGTGGCCTTAAAGTCCAGCTTTCTCCAATATGTTTACACCGTTGTGTACACTGTCCTAGTGGTACAGAAGGTAAAGGGCACTAAGAAACTGTGTAACGAAAGGGGCTTCCTTCTCGGCTCCCCACAGCCACCAGTATGAAAGGACATTAAAAAGGCAACAAGCTTTTTCTAAGCCATGAAAGCCTTTTGAGGGGAGAGAAAAAAGTGAACTACAGGTTTAAACCTAGCAATGACTATGATTTGAACCTTGTTTAAAATGCCCGCAGGCCTTCTGGTGATTTGTGAGCCCCTGGGTTTCTGGAAGGTGTTAGGGTACTGGATGGAGGGTTGGTTTAAGTCTTCAAAAGCTGTTACATTTCCATTTCTATTTTGTGTCAGTTAATAAACAATTACATGTGTTTCATACACACAGATACATAAACATGTGTGTGTGTGCGTGGGTGTGTGTGTTTTGCTTCAAAATGAAATGATTTGAGACCTTTCAAGTATGCATAGACAAGGCATGAGGGGAGGTGGATGGAGACCGTTTGACGGTATTCACCACCTCAGTTTTTCAGCTGGCTTATCTCACTGTTGACCATTGCTAGCAACCAGGATGTTTTTTAACCATTTGACAGTTTCCTATTACTTTTATTATTCTCCATGTATTGTTTCATTTTTACCTTTTATATCTGTTGCTTTAAAGGCAAGAAGCAAAAAGACCATGGATATTTAAAAACAAGCTAGTAAGCAGTCTTAAAATGATAATAATTCTAAAAATTCACCTCAAGATACTGTGCACCAGATTCTTAAGCTATATTTGCCTGATCAAAATTCTTTTCTTTTTTCTTTTTTTGGCCGTGCTGGCTTATGGGATCTTAGTTCCCCCACCAGGGATTGAAGCCGGGCCCCAGCAGTGGAAGCGCCGAGTCCTAACCACTGGACCTCCAGGGAATTCCCAGAATTCTTATGTCACATATCAAGATGTCTCTTGTACATGACAGATCAGTAAAAAGAAAATATCGTGGCCATTTAATCTAAATTAGCTTTTTAACAACTAGGGATAAAGACAACCTGTTGTTTGAGGAAAAAAACCAAAAACCTACCTGCAAAACTTAGTCTGATACCTCTTATTTATATGTATACAAAATTCTAAGAATTAGCCAATTGATTATTTTACATGCAAACCAAATATTAGGTCATGAAAATAGTTTTTGTGTCTTTTGAGGTGATAAGATACAGTTAAATGTCAGTCTTTCTTTTAATATATATTCTCTCCCCAAACCAGACACAAGATAAAAATTATTCTTAAACTTGTTTATCAAGAAATCTGCTTTCTCCTACACAAAGTAAGTTAAATAGCATGTGTCTACAGTCAGATGGAAAAAGTAAAAATTTGTCATATGTAATAAATACGTATGAATAATATTAAAGACCATTTTAAAATGAACTTCATAATAAATCTTTAATAATATGATGATCTATAATAAAATATTTTACTGAGGGCTTCCCTGGTGGCTCAGTGGTTAAGAATCCGCCTGCCAATGCAGGGCACACGGGTTCGAGCCCTGGTCCAGGAAGAGCCCACATGCCGCGGAGCAACTAAGCCCGTGCGCCACAACCACTGAGCCTGCGCTCTAGAGCCCGCGAGCCGCAACTACTGAGCCCATGTGCCACAACTACTGAAGCCCACATGCCTAGAGCCTGTGCTCTGCAATAAGAGAAGCCACCGCAATGAGAAGCCCGCGCACCGCAACGAAGAGTAGCCCCTGCTCACCGCAATTAGAGAAAGCCCATGCAGCAATGAAGACCCAACACAGCCAAAAAAAAAAAAAAAAAATGTTTTACTGAAATTTTCTTCTTTATCATGCACAGCAAAACGTCTAGACGATTAAGGGAGTTTGCGAGATTATGTGTTATGGTGAAAGGGATTTGGCATCAAAACTCGGGAAGTATTAGACCATGGGGATAATCTCTGTAATCAGTCACCTGAACCATTCTCAAAAGATTTGTAAGAGTTGGGACTTCCCTGGTGGCACAGTGGTTAAGAATCTGCCTGCCAATGCAGGGGACAGGGGTTCAAGACCTGGTCCGGGAAGATCCCACATGCCGCGGAGCAGCTAAGCTCGTGCGTCACAACTACTGAGCCAGTGCTGTAGAGCCCACGAGCCACAACTACTGAGCCCACGTGCCACAGCTACTGAAGCCCCCATGCCTAGAGCCCGTGCTCTGAAACAAAAGAAGCCACCTCAATGAGAAGCATGTGCACCACAACGAAGAGTAGCCCCCGCTCGCTGCAACTAGAGAAAGCCGGCGTGCAGCAACGAAGACCCAACGCAGCCAAAACTAAATAAATAAAGATTTGTAAGAATAAAAATGTGCATTATTAGCAAAATAAATCTTACTTCTTACTCTTCCTGAGGAATTATCCTCCAGTTTGACTAAGTAGGAAAGAAAATTTATATTTCTCCCTATTTAATCTATTTTAAGTTGCACATTCTCTGTTAAATCAGGATGCATCTTAAAATCAGTAGCATCTTACAGTAGCCGTCAGCCATGCTTCAGTTATGACTGTAGTTACCGTTGTACATGTGTGGACATCAAACATGGCAGCATCAAAAGTTGCAGAATGGGTGTCAGTAACTTGGAAGACAGGAGACCTCTTTTTTTTTTTTTTCTTGTTAACCCCTAGGAACCAAATGGTTGTGGAGAAGGCGTGAATCAGACATGTTTAGCAACATTCTTTAAGCTGGAGTCAAAAGTTGGCTAACACGTAACTGCAAGGTCAGCTTAGGAGCCCCAGCACCAATGACTCTTGGTTGTTTTATGGCTTATTCTAAGAAATGCTGTATCATCAAACTCCTGACGATACCGTCAAAGGACGATACCATGGATAAACACAGACATCAAAGAGTCTGAGTTAAATGCTGAATGTCAAAAAGTTTGATGAGTACCGAAACCAATTTCTTCCACTTAATATTCCATTTTTTTTGCATGTACAAGTACGATATATGGTGAAATAATCTGTCTAATTAAATTTGTAACAGCCCTTTCAATGAATATGAAGGAAACATTCTGATCATCACAGTTTAACTTGTGGGGTTTTTTGTTTGTTTTTCTTTGGGTTTCTTAAAAGTACATACAATAATGATGCTTCTTACAATGATAGCATCTTAGTTTCAGTGAAAGAGGGTATTCAGTTTGGAGATTCAGTACTTTCCCCTCCTCTCAGAAAATAGATTGTTAATGAGCTTGAATGAACTCAAATGCTTGCTTTCTATACTGTGTTCCTAAATGCCCGTTGCGTTCCATTTTAACAAAAAGCTGCAGGCTGTTTTTATTTTTGTTTAACATAGGGACTTTTTCTGCCAAGACTTTTCATACTATGTGGCCCCTATCTAATTGTCCTCAGAGTATTTCTTGGGAGGTGAAATGCTAGTAGTTCAGTTTTGCACGTATGGGTTCCTTGAAAGCATTGGGTTGACTCTTATTTCTTTGTTAGGGGTGCAGGCTGCATCTTTATTGAAATGTTCCAGGGTCAACCCTTGTTTCCTGGGGTTTCCAACATCCTTGAACAGCTGGAGAAGATCTGGGAGGTAAGAGAAGAATTCCTCTTAGGAAGAAAAAAAATATATGCATTACAAGCTTTGAACCAAATTTTCCTTAGAGACAAACGAAGCAGTCCATCTGCTTTGAGAGAGTAAGCCATATTTTAAGGGTTGTGGAAACTGTGGTATTTGCCAGGGGCATAAGCACCTTGGGAATGAGTGGTCAGGACCCCCACCCCCACCCCGTTGTCCCTTGGCAGCCCATGAATCCACTTGCTTCCGGTGATTATTGTCTCAACCTCCCAGGGTAGTTTCTGCCATTACAAATTAAACACATCCCTGCCCTGCCACCCCCAGCTCTAAGTCTACACTATATTTGGCCCTGGATCTTTGTCAACTGAAGACAAGGCACTGAATTTTCATAGAACCCTGATAAAACAAAGGCTTCCTGTGTTAGTGTGAGAGAAGTATGCCGTGTATCATGCTCCTCCAAAACCAGATTCCTAAGGTAACAGGGTGCTTTTGTGTGTGTGGTTCCGTTTCTTTATTCATTATTTATCCCTCCCTCATTTGCACCATTATGTACTTCATTTTTATGTCCCTGGTAGCTTATATGCCATGTACTATAGTCATTTATATATTGCTGTCTTTTTTTTGATGATTTTTAAATTGTGGTTAAATATATATAGCATAAAATTTACCATTCTAACCATTTTTAAGGATACAATTCATAGCATTAAATGCATTCACATTGCCATGGAACCATCACCACCGTCCATTTCCCAAACTTTTTCATCACCCCAAACAGAAGCTCTGTATCCACGCAGCCAGCTCCCCATTTTCCCTGCCCCCAGCCCCTGGTAACCTCTCGTCAACCTTCCGTCTCCATGAATTTGCCCATTCTAGGTTTTCATATAAGTAGAATCTTAACAGGATTTGTCCTTTGTGCTTGGCTTATTTCACTTAGTGTAACGTTTTCAAGATCCATCCATATTGTAGCATGTGTCAAGTGCTTTAAACTGGGGTGGGGGGAGGGTATCGCTTGTATCCTGGATTCTGCTCCCTTTCAAGTTTGCTTGCTTCAAGCAAGCATCTAGAGCATACTTGCTAACAGCTTCCCAATCGGGTATCTTGGGAAATATTGCAGAGTAGGATTTTTGTGTGCAGGTGAGGAAACTTGTCTTTTCTCAAACTTCTTTATGATTTTGATTCAGTGGCCCCAAATATTTTGCCTTTCCAGGAATGGTATAAAAGTTTCATTTTCGAATTGTGTCTCCACTGTGGAGTCCTTCATTTATTTTTAAAAAAAGCTGAGTTTATCTTTAATACACACATGAAGGTGAGGAAAATCCTCAGGGAACATTTAGGAAAAGGGAAGAGCTAGTTGCTAGTTAGTGTCTGGAGGGTCAGTGGCTCACCTTTATGAAGATATTCTGTGCAAACCAGTCTAGGGCTACAGATTCATGACCCAGAAAACATTGTGCTTTGTGAATGTCAAAATAAAGTAAAATGTCCTTTGTGAAATTAAGACATTTTATAGAGATTAATCACTGCCATTAAGCTTTCTTTTGGAAACATTGGGGATATTATGGAGGAACATAGGAAAAATTGGGATGCATTCACAAACTAATAAAAAAACATTTTTCAAGCCAAAAGTTGTTTTTTTTTTCTCAAAACTACCCTGCAAGACCAAGAACTGCTACCTTCAAAAAGTATCATTGGATGATATCATCATCTAAACTGGAGGCAGCCTAATGTAATTAATGGCTTTAGAGTCGAAGACCAGCATTTGAATTCTAGCCACTTTTTAGCAAGACGAACGTGTACAAGTTATGTAGTCCCTCTGAACTCCAGTTTCCTCACTTGTTAAATGGGGCTAGCGATAATGACTTTCTAACCTTTCTGTGAGAATTTCATAAGATCAAATGCATCACAAGCCCCATGTGCCATAAGTGAGCGATAAATGTTTGCTTTCTCTCTCATAGAAATTATTTTCATAGAGATGTTTCAATGACCAAACTGTTAACAGGCATTTCCTAATACTTCACCTAATTGTTCTGTTCTCCTGCTTAATATTACTTCTTGTCCACATTAGAGGAAGCTCAGCTAGTACTGCCTAGACCAGACCCTGCAGTGATCTTTTACACATTTGAAAAGTTTTTCCTAGCCATTAAATCAGGACACAATATTTATTGGACACTCATTGTCTTATAAGATGTTACAAGGCATGGAAAAATGGAAAGAATAGGAAAAATGCATGATCTATGCTTTCACCTGTTGTTCAGTCTAGGTGGGGTGATGGGTGGAATATAAGTAAATATATGTAAAACAAACATAACCTATGTATAGATGCAAAAAGATGTATGTATATATAGGTAGTTAATAAAAATTATAATACTAGCTAAATTATAATAATATATAACTTATAAATTTATAAATATAAATTATAATAATAGCTAAGGTATGCTATTAGGATATTTGAAGAGTTATATACAAACTGATTTTTTTACATTACTTCCTATTTTTAAATGATTGTTTTCTTAAAAGCAATCATTTTACAGTTCTTTGCATTTAGCATAGCACTTAGAAATCATGGGACAGAAAGAATGAGTTAGACGTTTCCCAGGACCTGATGGCTCTCTAGTTATTGGTTCAAGTTTCCGGGACTGGTCTTGGTGGCTGACGCTGGCCATCTGAAGATGTTTTAGGTAATTCAGTAAGTGAAAATTTTGGACTTGTATCTGGACATAAAGTACCAAAACATGAGTGATGCAGCCAAAACAAATGTGTCTTAACAAATGGGTCCAACAGGTCCTGCCCAGGAAGCCATGTTCACGTCTACCATTATTCTTATCACACTGCAATAAATCAGAAGGACTTTATTTTGACATTTATGACAACTCATTACAAATATAAAACAAGTAAACACATTAGAAATAACACTGGCTTGGTGTTAGTAGACATGAATTCTGAACCCAGCCCTAACTTCAGGTTAGGTGGTAACACAAGTCTCATAATTTATCTCCCTGGGTCTCTAGCATCTTAAAGTATATTTGATTTTCTGACTCCATGAACTTGTGACCTCTTTGAACAAAGTGTTAAGAGAATATTGTAGCTTCTATCTTTTTTTTTTTTTTTTTTTTTGCGGTACGCGGGCCTCTCACTGTTGTGGCCTCTCCCGTTGCGGAGCACAGGCTCCGGACGCGCAGGCTCAGCGGCCATGGCTCACGGGCCCAGCCGCTCCGCGGCATGTGGGATCTTCCCGGACCGGGGCACGAACCCGTGTCCCCTGCATGGGCAGGCGGACTCTCAACCACTGTGCCACCAGGGAAGCCCAAGGCCACAGTTTTCTTACCACACATCTGTAGTTCCGTGCTCTGAGGACAAAGAGAGAACCACATTCAGCAGTGTGTTATCTCTTACACTACTACATCCCAAGCAGCTTGGAAATTCAAACATTACAAATGGCTCCTGAGTTGTGTTTTACTAAAGGTGGTCTATTTCGGGTTCTATGATACTTGATGTAGGAATTGCTTCTTTGAAAGCAATGGTCTAGTCTACATCTCCCAACCTCTAATCACAACTTTTCTTTACATTTATTCTGAGATCTCACACTTAGGAATAAAGACATAATAATAAGTCCTGAATTTTTATTTTACCATCTTTCTGAAATGCCTCTGTGTGTGTGTGTGTATGTGTGTGTGTGTGTGTGTGTGTGTTTACATCTGAATGGCTGTCATCAATTTTTAATCAATTTTTTAGAAATCTAATTCTTTCAATAAGTATTTTTAGCAAATAATACCAGATGTGGCTCTAAAATCAGAATAAAATAAACGATGCAGACTTTAAAGCCATTAATCAAAATGCCTTCAGTTTCCATTCCAACAAAGGCAGAAAACAGCCCTTGCAGCCCACTGTGGTTTCAAACACAGCACTCACTAGCTGTCTTTTAAGAGCCTTCAGGGAGGGAGTAAATCAACAATTTTTGGTTTTCAGTTTCCCAGTCAGTGAAGCGGAGATTGAGTACAAGTGAAAATGAATTCAATAACTTTCAAATTAAAACTGAGCATCAAATTTCCAAATAAAGGATATTGAACTTCTGTTTAAACTTTTAAAATCTCAGGCTTAAAGCTTTTAGCACAATATTCCAGAATTGTTGGTACCCATTTTGTTGGCTTTAATTACACAATAATACAAAGTAACCAACAATTCTGGTAACTTTCACCTTAGTGAAAATATGGATATGGTCGTTATTTATTTCCTTTAGCGCTTTCTCTTCATTATATTTACTTTCTTTCATTGTGCTTTGCCAGGCAACAGAAGACGTAGGGGTACATGCGAATCATCCCACCCACTTGTTTACATGCACATCTGTGCAAATACATAAGATGGTAGGTTAACAAAGAAGAATTAGCTTCCCATCCTCTGGCCCTCTCCCACAAAAGAAGAATTAGTCCAGTTGGTTTTTCAAAATGGATTCCAGGATTCTTAGTGTTCCCTCCGGCTCAGGGTGGCTGCTAGGAAAAGCCTGTAATCCTCTCAGTAGCTTTTCAGTTTGTTTAGGGAATGGATCAAAGAAAGAAGCTTCTACTGGGTGGCTTAATTTTTTTATTATGGGAGGGAAAATGGCGCTTCAGTGTCTTTTGTTTGAGGACAAGCTTAACAGACACCAAAGAGTGTACTTCTCGGCTAGAGTCCTGGTCAGCAAGCTGGTAAATATTAAGAGCCTTCTGGATTCCTCATTGATTATTATTAGTCATTGTTGGGCAGTTGACTTCCTGCCATAACAATTGGGCCAGCATCTGTATCCAGCATTTTACAAATGGATTCACTAGGCTTTTTCTATGAGAGATGCTTCTATAAAGACTTGTACTGAGATATGCTTCTAAGAAGAGTTATATTGTAGCGGTGTATGAAAACTACTAGTGTTTTATTAATATTTCACAAGAACAATATTATTCTGGCTCCTAGATATAACTGACATTGGGCTTTTATGACTATCTTAAAAGAATGGCAAGATTTTGCCTACAAGGGAACTCGCAGTAACAGCACCATCTAAAATCTGAAGTGTTTGTCTTTATACTCCAAAAGACTTTTCATAGTAATTAAAAACTAAAGCTTCAATTTGGTAATCCAAAGCACACGTGAGCTCTTTTTCAAGTGATGTTGTTAATATTACTATCCACCAGTTAAAAACCAAATACCATATTCCAAGCTGCTGGGCCACAGAGAAAACAAGCAGATGAGATGAATTTGGTAGAAAAGACTAGAGTTAGGTTTGCGATCATTTTTAGCCAACATTCCACTACTTAAAGGTCAGTAATCTGAATCCTTTTTAATTTGAGCACATCGGGGAACAGCTGAATGCCCATGCTGAGGCATAATTTAAACTGTCAAGTGTCTCCTGTTGAGACATATATATATAAATACAGTCGTCTGATGTAAGGCAAAGGGACACTTTATCACTCCTGTCTTTTTCCATTCCTAACTCCCAATGCAGCATCCTAATGTATGGTGATCATGCAGTACAGCAGACATAGCTCGTTTTACTGTGCTTCACTTTATAGCACTTTGCAGACATTGCTTTTTTTTTAACAAATTGAAGGTTTGTGGCAACCCTGCGCTGTCAGATGATGGTTAGCAATTTTTAGTGAGGAAACATTTTTAAATTAAGACATGTACATTGGTTTTTTAAATTAAGGTATGTGCATTGCTCTGTTATGCACTTAATAGACCATAGTATAGTGTAAACGTAACTTTTATATGCATCAGGAAACCGAAAATTTGTGTGACTCACTTTACTACAATATTAACTTTATTTGTAGTACCAAACCCATAATATCCTGAGGTAGGTCTGTAGATATTTTGGGATGAGAATATGACTTTAAGCAAGGTTATATGATCTGTATTAGTCAGAGATCTCCAGAGAAACAAAGCCAATAGGAGACATGTATGTATTTGTGTGTATGTGTGTGTGTGTACGTACGTGTGTGTATCTCTTGTGATTCATTATGGGAATTGGCTCATGTGATTTCATGGAGGCTGAGATATGTCCTCTGCAAGCTGGAGAACCAGGAAAGCTGGTGGTATAATTCAGTCTAAGGGGACCACTGGTTTAAGTCCCAGAATCTGAAGGCCAGAGAACTAGGGCTCCAGTGTCCAAAGGCAAGAGAAGACGATGTCCCAGCTCAAGAAGAAAGAGAGAAGATTTGCCCTTCCTCCACCTTTTTGTTCTATTCAGGTCCTCTACCAATTGGATGATGCCACCCTCATTGGTGAGGGCCAATCTCTTTATTCAGTCTACTGATTCAATTACTAATCTCTTCCAGAAACACCCTCACAGACACCCCAGACATAATGTTTTACCGGCTATCTTGGGCATCCTTTAGCCCAGTCATGTTGACACATAGGACCGTAGATATACACTGCAGTTTTGCCCATGAAACTGCAAATGTTGGAAACACTGAAGTTTCTTTCTTTAGCACATCAACTGTCATAATGTGACATACATTCATTTCTTCCCTCTTCCTCCCTGATGTGTCCTTCATGTCTCCATACCTGCTCCATCCACCTCATCTCCCCCTCATCTTTCTTTGTCTTTCTTTGGCTTTATATAGGTGCTGGGAGTCCCTACAGAGGATAACTGGCCTGGAGTTTCCAAGCTACCTAACTACAATCCAGGTAATATTGACTTGAGCCTCCGAAAGCTCTGAGAATTAGCAGTGTGAGAGCACTGGCCCCACAAACAGAGTGTCCCTCTTTAATTGTTAACAGTGTAGATAGCTCTAGACAGATTTTTAGACTCATATTCCCTGACTAATCTTTTTACGAGGAGGACGTCATTGAAATAGTAGTTGAGATTAGATCAGTTCTCCAACTCTGTAAAACACAAGTAACAAGCTGAATAACAATCTGGAATGACTGTTACTGTGGACTCCACAACCATTTCCAAATACCCAATGGCTTAAAAGGACAACTCAAAAGATGGTCTCATTTTTGAGCCCAGTGACTATCATTGAGTTTATTTGCTAGGTTATTGTATCTCATAAAGTATAAAAAGAAAGTTAATACAATAGTGGGGAAGTAAAGGCTCACTGGGCCTAGGACAGGCCAGGTAACATGTCTCTAGATTGTATCAGAGTTCATCCATTGTCTCCAAACCTAACACTTGGTTATTTTCTGTCACACATTTTGTCCTCCAATACTGGCTCCTGGGGGTGGAAGTGTTGCCATGGGGGATGTCTTTGAGAAATGGTCCCAAGAGCATGCCAGAGAGGTCAGATTACCCAGCTGTCACTTTAACGACGTTGAGACAGAAGAGAGGAGGCAAGCAATGAGCTATAGGATGAAGGACCATATCAGAGGTTGAGAAGCAAGTAATGGCCATACCAGAGCTGGACTCTTGCAGTAATGATTAAAGGGGAGGTAAATATGTACAAATTAGGGAGAATGTGGCCCAAGTCTGGTTTTCCAGTCTCTATATTATTCCATTGTCCCATAACTAAAAATGGAATTTCCCCAAATTGTTGTCATTACTAACTGTGGTATGAGGTTATCCTGGAAGTGTTTTTTGAGAGCAAGAAACTGTAAGGAGATTTCAAAGACAATTAAAATGGAAAACATGGGCTTCCCTGGTGGCACAGTGGTTGAGGGTCCGCCTGCCGATGCAGGGGACACGGGCTTGAGCCCTGGTCCGGGAAGATCCCACATGCTGCGGAGCGGCTGGGCCCGTGAGCCATGGCCGCTGAGCCTGCGCGTCCGGAGCCTGTGCTCCGCAACGGGAGAGGCCACAGCAGTGAGAGGCCCGCGTACCACAAAAAAAAAAAAAAAAAAAAAAAGGAAAACAGAAGACAGGAGGATGGGAATTTTTTACTTTTTTCTCCAGCATCTAATAGTTTTGCTCAAACAGCTATACATAGGGTTCAGGCATCTTGAACTGACCAGGATTGTGGGAAACCTACACCAGCTAAAGACCAGCCGTAAAGTCATTTCAGCTGCTTTGTGAATGACCTGTATGCATTGCTAAATGCTGTTTGGATCATTTCCAAATAGTTTATCATTTCTAATGATTTTGCTTGAGTTTACTACTTGAGAAAAATGCCACCCTCTCGCCACAGGGCTTGGAATAACGCCTTTTCCCTTTCACTCTCTGAGTGAAATGGGACCCCTCAGCTTCCTAACATGGATGCAAGCAGAAGTTTAGGGTCACAGATGGGTTGTAGAAAACAATTTGAATGATCTCAATACAAAGCTGCCATGGTGAGCATATGCTGTTCCCCCAAACTTGAAATGTTTGGGTTTCAGGTTGATTCAGGCAATAAACAGTGATCCTTGATGAGAACAATAATGATAGAAACTTGTCCAAAATGCTTCCCTGCCAGATTCTGTACTAAATAAGATAACTGGGTTCCAATAAAACATTGAGAAATATGTTGCATTTTTTATTTTGCTGTCATTTCAAAGTAATATACAATTTTTTATTTATGAAGAGAATTCTCCAGGCCCAACATCAATAGGTTTCATACTTTGCATTGTTTTTCTAGTAAGGATTCACTTTAATTCAAATAAGTCACAAATTTCTGAGCACCTACTATCTGCCAGGCACTGTGGAACGTGCTGTGTCTGCATAGATGAATTCGGCACATTCACGGACCTCTGAGAGGTTGTGTTTGTATTCATTCATCCACACTCTTTCACCAGCTCTCCTTATGGGGGGCGGTGTGCTCATTTGTGAGCCCCACTTCCACGGGCTTGGGCAGTGTATAGCTGTGGGCCAGGCTAGGCTTACAAAGGGAAGGGCGTTGTAACCTTAGTCACAGCCAAGATGTCTCAACTTTTACTTGTAAATCTTAAAAGTTCAGCATATCTTGGGCATGGGGTCAGTACTATAGATAACTCAATCGCAAGGACTATGTTTTAAAACAGCCACCCATGTCCGTGTTCCGGGAACATCCCCTTATATGAATTAAGAAGTCCCTTCAGGCCACCTCCCACCCACCCCTATCCCTGAGCTGTTGCTGCTGCTTCCAGGGACTTGAGCTCCAGTGATTAAGGGACCAGAAGAGGGGATGGGAGCCAGTAAAATGTCACAGAGGAGAACTGTTAACGCCATTCTTGATGAGATTTTCATTCCTCTCCTTTTCACTCTAAGAGCCCCCAAACTTTGAATTCAGCTGCACAACAACTTTGAGGGAGCTGGAGAGCTCAGAACTTAGAGAACCATCCGGTGGCCATCTGTGCCCACGCTGCCCTCACCAGGTCTTGTCTCAACTATGTATGAACAACACAGTTTCTGTTTGTACAGGTTTTAAAAAAACACCTGGTGCTGACCCCGCTGGACAGGTTTCTCTGACCAGTTACCTGTTTTCTTCGGGCACTGATGAGCAGGGCTGTAAGTTTTCTCACCAGAAATTCAGACTCCTGTGCTTGATTAAATCTGGGTGAGGGAAGAAAGGTATATAATTTTAGACACTGGTCTGGTCTTTCTTTCTTTCTTTCTTTCTTTCTTTCTTTCTTTCTTTCTTTCTTTCTTTC
>NW_021703772.1:33694117-33700235 GCF_005190385.1 Monodon monoceros | reverse complement strand
TTCTTTCTTTCTTTCTTTCTTTCTTTCTTTCTTTCTTTCTTTCTTTCCTTCCTTCCTTCCTTCCTTCCTTCTTTCCTTATCTCCCCCAGCCCCACCCCCTGCTTTAAGCAAGCTGGCTGAGAACTCTTGTGTCTTCCACTTCAAAGGGCCAGTTGTCTTATTTTGATGTGGGCAGATTGAGAAGTAGGCTTTGAAAAGTAGGCTTTTTTTTGTTTAATCTTGTCTCCTGGGATAGCTTTCAGAGCAATATATCCAAGTGTCAGTGAGGGGTTCTGACGAGCACGGACTCCCAGACTCTCAGCAGGATCATTCTCTAACAGAAATATAAAAGTGAAATATTAAAAACCCTGGAACGTGAGCTCCATCTGTGGAGTAGCCAGTGTCTTGCCTTGCTTGAACCATGGGAAAAAAAGATCTCCTTGAAAAAAGAGGGAAGAGAAAAAAAGTGCTTTGAGTAAGAGGTTTACAGGTTTAGTAGAGCATAGTAACATCCCCTCAAAGAAGTGGGTGTTGCTCTGTGACCCCCCAAAACGCTCCTCCTTTGACTCAGCCGCCAGAACACTCACCCTCCCCGGCAACACACCCCCTTTTCACATGCTAACTGAGGCGCCTGTGATTGGCTGAACAATAAACTGGTCACACTTGCTAAAGGCCTGCCATCTTGCACACAATTAGCCAAGACACATTCATCAAACTGGCGGAACAGGGTCTGTGCTGGCCTCCTGCAGCGGGGGAGGGGAGCAGTTCGGTGATCCTTGGTAAGAGTGCACAGGAAGCAATAATAAAGAAGGCATGCTGGAGGGGATTCTACTATCAGAAAGTCTAAAAAGGTTAAAGCCCCAACTGATGCCATATCTGGGATGCACTGTGTTTGTGACACAGAGGATCCCAGAAGCTTAGAGCAAACTGGATATTGGTTTTGACTGAAATCTGCTGATACATGACAGTAGTGTGAATTTAAAGGGTGGACCCCTATAGACATTTTTACAAAGCTCTCTCAGCCCTCTTGGCTTCCCCTCCCGCTCCCAAGAAAATGCGCTCAGGAGTCCCTCCCCTTTTTAGCCTCAAGCACTTCGGGCCCAACTGGAACCAATAAGAATAAAGTGTATGTAAGAAGTAGAGAACCATTTAGGATGAATTAAGAGAAAGTATTGACTGGCAAGGCATTGGTCCTAAATTAAATATTTGGAGGACATTAAAAAGAGCTAATTTTGAGAGGGGGAATAAAAAAGTTAACATTTGCACCTTCAGTGGTAATATCTTCTGACTTTTCCAAATTCCCTTTAAATAGCTCTCCCAATGGCAATATAGACCCAATAAGATCATACCTTAAAGACCAGTTTGCTACAGACTGGTGTAAGGCTTTTAAGGGAACCAACTAAATATTTAGACATTTCTCAGCTAAAGTAAACAGAGGCCTTACCCCTCTGGAGGTTGTCCAGGCACCATCTCATTAGATGCAAAGATCCTGTGATAAAGAAAAACTTTTTTTCCTGCCCACATGATTGCAGCCCAGTTGTGGTTTTTTAATGTGTCATTGATTGTTTCATCCAACTCCTTTTGCTCCACTGAAAGGGTCTGTCGTGGCTCTGTTTGCTTCCTTAAACACGGTTTTTGAAAGCACTCATGCTGTGTGAGTTCAAATCCTAGCATTAATGTACTGCTGGGTTCATTTCACCACACTCAAAAGCGCCTAGTTTAAATCCCTCTCAATTCCATTTGAGGCACCAGAAGACTTTATCCTTCTCCACTAATGGTCCCAAGTTTACATCTAGATACTGGGGGTCAAGGACAGGAGAGGATTTAGAAATAACAGTGCATGACATTAGTCAATGCATTTGCCAAATTGCCAATTAGTTCCTGATGTGAGTGCAAAGCATTTTATTCCCGTCTCTTTGATGCCTGTTCCCGTTGAGAAGGGAATAGAGTCCACAGAGGCCTTCAAACTTTTAAAGAAATATCTGCTGAAAATCATGCCTGATTTGTGACATGAGCTCAGCTGCAGGGAAGCATCCGGGATTATCTTGGTCCTTTCAGCCCCAGAAAAGAACACTGCACGTGGAAAGATTTTTCCACTGGAGGAACTTGGTAGAAATCAAAAGGCAGGAAAGCAGTACTAAAAGCCCTGCAGCGACCCAGATTCAGATGTCCTATAAACGATAGGCAAATGGATCCTGCTGACACCTAGTTATTTTCAGTACGCCTGCTTTTTCAACTTTTGACCACCAGGTGGAAGCAAGAAATAATGGGGGCGGAATACTGGCATCAGACAGGCTCACAACACAGCAATCTAGCCTTACCCTGGGAACGTTTTATTTTGACCTGAAATCCAGTGTGAGAGCTTCACTTCATCTGACATCATTATGGGACAGATGATAATTAAAAATCTAAAATGATCCTTGTTCATGTCGGGATTACATAGAGCTACCACGCTTTGGGCTCAAAGAGTTCTGAGTGTGTCTTTGTGTGCCTGCTGTGAACACAATCTAAGCTGTGCATCCACTCAATAGAATGAGCTATTAGCCAAGTGAGTTACTCAGTGGGCTGAACTAAGGGAAAGGATACTGATAAGAGAGGTTTTAATTATTGGCATCAATTCATGGAGTGGCAGATCCACACTCCACCTCGTACTCTCTGGGGGTACTTGAGGAAGTTCTTTCTTTCCCAGTTCCCTAATCTGCAAAATGGGAGCAATCCTATCATTTAAAAAGTGTCCCCTGTGTGCCAGGCACAGGACATACGTAATAGCTAATTCTTATACTGTCTGCTAGGGTCCATGCTGGTTGGAGTAGCACAGTTTTACACCTGAGGAAACAAGAGGCTTTCTCCCAGTTCCACACAGAGGCATTTCCTAGGTTGGAGATGGGTCAGTCTACAGCAAACCTGTTCTCTTTCTGTTAACCATGTTATGTCCCTCTGTCTCGTTTTGCAGACATCATAATGATTTGATATATGTATATATTGTAAAACAATAGTTAACATCCACAGTGCCTAACTTTTAGGCAATGCCCAATAAAAGTTAGTTCGCATCCTTTTTTTTTTTACACAGGGTGGAAGTTCATTCAGCTGCTCAGTGACTCACCAGGGTTCAGACTCAATGGTAGTTGTGTGAGAGCTGATGCAATGTCTGTTTCTTTCTGTTTAGCTCCCTTAGAGTTCTTGGCTTCCTTATAGATGTCAGGCATACCTCCTAGGCCAGAACTGACCTTGGTTTTTCCTTGCTTGGGCCTAAACACTGCCTGAATTCACATACCCTAAGAGCTGACCTGCAGTTTTCAAACACCTACCTGAGTCAGTCTGAGCGCCTGTTAAATCTGTCCCTTCTGGTGAAGGCTCCTTTCTGCTGCCCATCCTAAACTGCTGTGAGATGCCTGCCCACGCTGTGGCCACAGGGCTCTTCCCCAGGAGAGCACTTATTATCTACATAATGGTGTCCAGTAAGGGCCACTAAATCACAGATGGTATTCATGTTGTCATTGTTGGTTTCACCCAAAGCATGGTACAGTGGAAAGAGTGCTGAGGTTTTCTACAAAGCAAACCTGACCACTTCCAGTGTTTCTAGTATTTTACACCTACCCCCATAACTGGCACGTAATAGTAAATAGATATTTGTTAGATGAAATCAACGGCGACCTGGGTTCTAGTTCCTGGTTCTAGCACCTTCTGGACTAATAATCCTTGTTCTGCCTGCTTTGCCAAGAAAGTACATGTAAGTTATTATTCACCTTGTTGCTGGGTAAAATAACGGTCGTTTATTGAGCACTAACTATGAATTAGGCACTTTTCATACATCATACTACTTGGATTCACAACAGCTCTATCCAACAGGGGCAACGTTATCATTCCTACTTATAGACGAGAGAGCTAAGGCTTGGGGAGGTATGTGTCTTGCCCAGGGTCACCTGGCCAGGAAGGGGGTGACCCAGAATATCCAGCCTGTTGAACTCCAAGTTGGTGCTCATAGGTAATTCCACAGTACCTTCCAAGGGCAAATATAATTTGGTAATAAAACAATGCCCTAGGCTGGCATCAGCCAATAACACTTTTCCAAATTCATTCCCAAATAATTCTGTCCTTTAACCCAGACTTGCTTTTAGAATCTGTGAGCTTGGTGACATGTTTCTGAAATGTAATGTGAATGGAGCTCCTGCCCTGGGACTCCAGCAGGCAACCCCGCCTGCTTCAGGTAATGAAGCCACGATGTTCACCGAATCTATGAACCACCATCAGGCGCATTGCTGTCCCACTTCTGGAGCACGGCAAAAGCTCGTGGGAGTTACTATTAACATCTTTCTTAACCCATCCCCCCAATCAAGCAGTGAAATTCATTTAGATACATGGCCCACTTTGATCTTCATTAATAGTTTCTACATTTATTTTTAGTTTTCTCATCTTTATTTGGTGGCAATTATTAGTTTTTATTGAGGGGGACTGGATAATCTTAAAGTAGTTAAGATTAGGAAAAGTTACAAATGAAGGAAAGCAGGTTAAAAGAAATTTTTTTCAAGTAAACCCTGCTACGTTTCTTCCCAGTTCAGGAAAAAGGCCTTAAGGTCGCAAACATCATGGATCTGGGTCAGATCAGAGACTTCTTCCATACCTTCGTGGCCTGTGCCTGGCATCATCGATCTCTGTAAGATACAGAGTGGGAATCACAAGTGGGCTCTCTTGAGTCACTTTTACCTCTTAAGAATAAGGTTTAGTAAATTTCATTTTTTATTTTTCACCTAAGCATCAATTTTTCATTCATTCAACAAATATTTATTGAATGCTAGGTGCTAAGACTAAGATGCAAAAATCAATAATACATTGATACCTGCCTTCAAGGCATACAGTCTAGAGGGAGAAACAAATAAATACTACAATGTGGAAAGTATTATTATAGCAGGATCCCCTAGTGACCTCTAGGAACACTTGGAAAAAGGCCTTGGCTTGTCTGGGGAATTTAGGGACTGTTTGGGAGAAAGAGACATGAGCTGGGTTTCAGGCATGATGAAGTGGGCTTTCTCCAGGTGAGCAAGAGGGGGAAGGACATTCCAGACAAAAGAACTTGACACAGAGGAGTAGGAAAGCGGGTGTACCTGGTAATGTACACGCAGGTGAATTGCTCAGGGAAGCTAGAATGTCGGCTTTGTGGCCGACCATTGTCGGAGATTAACCTGGAAGGACAGATGGGGAACCGACTGGAAGGTGATTTGTAATCATCCTAAGGATTTGGACTCGACTAAGAAGCAGAGAAGGCATCGGATGATTGTTAGCAGGGAAGTGATGTGGCAGGATTTCAATTTTAGAAAACATTGCTTGGAAGACTATATGTAGAATTAAATTGGTGGTAGTCAGTGTGGCAATGCTCTGGATTCTAGAAGATAAATAGGAAGTGTCAACTAGAGCAGTAGCAATGGATGAAGAATGTTGGGGCAAATCTAAAAAGCATGAAGGAGGTAGAGTCAAGGGGAGGTTGTAACTGATTGGATTTGACTTGTGAAGGAGAAATCTAAATCCAGTGGGTGAGAGAATAATAATACCATTTACTGGCACAGGAAGTAAAAGGGGGAAGGAACAGATTTGTGGGGACTGTAATGAGTATAAGGTTTGAACATTTCAAGATGAAGATATCTGTGAGACCACCAAATGGAGATATCTGAAAAGCAATTAGAAATACAAGCCTGTGGGGAATTGCCTGGCAGTCCAATGGTTAGGACTCTGCTCGCTCAGTGCCGAGGGCCCGGGTTCAATCCCTGGTCAGGGAACTAAGATCCCACAAGCCATGCAGTGTGGCAAAAAAAAAAGAAAAGAAATACAAGCCTGTGATTATAGGGGTCTAATCTAGAAATACAAAATTGGAAGTCATCTGCTTAAAGTGGTATTTAAAGCTCCAGGTGTGAGTTCAATAACGCGAGGGAGACCGTGTGGAGAAAGGAGACTATGATGGCACCAGGGGGATCAATGCTGAAGGATCCAGTAGAGGGAAAGGGTTCTTTGGAAGCTGAGAAGGAAGAGTCAGAGAGGCTGGAAAAGACCAAAAGATGATGATAATTACCATCATTGTTGGCATCATCATCCCGTGGAAATCATACGGCTGTAAACTTGGGGGGAGCACCAAGTACCACGTCTGTGC
>NW_021703772.1:33549348-33694107 GCF_005190385.1 Monodon monoceros | reverse complement strand
CGGCTGTAAACTTGGGGGGAGCACCAAGTACCACGTCTGTGCATTTCCAGTACTGAGCATAACACCTGCACGTGTGGCCCTTAAACATTTGTAGAGGCTACAGGGGAGTGATAAATGTTGTCAAATGATGCGTCATTAAATACCATAGACACCGAATGGCATGATCAAGCTATAGCTCAAACATCGTCTGTGGGTGTGGACAGGCATTAAACACTGCCCCCGGGAGAGGGGAGACTCCTGACTGAGCCCATCGCCTCCACCTTCTCCATCCAAGCACCAGGAGCCAGGCCTGGCTTCCCCTTCCTCTCCAGAGACCATTACCTTAGGAACAGTCTTCCAAGGATAGATATTTTCTTAGAATCCACAAGAAGTTTTGATGCAGGGTTAGAAAAGTGATAAGCCCCCAATGAGAGTTGAAGTGCCAGGCTCAAATGCCAAGGAGCGCCCTCCGTGAGAGCACTGGCTTTTGGTGTCCCGATGACACTCAAACAGGAATGCCAAGTTCAGACTCCTTGAGCAAAAGACTAAGCTAGCTACCTGAGGAAGAGGGAGGCGAGCAGCTGTGAGGGCTTGAGTGTGTATATCTGGGGTGAGGCTGAGGGTGAGGTAGAAGAGCTACAGATTTTTGCAAAGCCGCTTTAAAGTTCCTGCTTGAGATAGCGCAGTAAGGCTAACAGCATTATCAACTATCTAAATATATGGTATCTCAAGAATGCATTGTGTTCGGGGAAATTCCAGAGGTGTAGTTCAGTAGACCGCACTATAAGATAACCTTAGGGGGATTGTGGTAAAGACTATAGTAACTGGAAAATGTTTCACTTTGAGCTAAGGCTCAAAATGGTCCTGGTGATATTTTATCAACCAACCAACAAATCTCTATTGACTTGAATCAGTTGTGAAATGAGCTTTCTTAAAGGTTTATGAAAAAATGCATTATTTTACTATGGTAGCAACAGTTTGGCCCTCATTTTACTCTTACTCTGTTCAGTTGGGAAATTAAAATGTTCAGCTTTTAAACTTGGCTTTTACAAAAGCAAAGTTTACTTTGCTCTTCCTGCCTCAAATTCCAACTGAACTCAAATGAGAACTCCTTTAAAGAGAACTGCAGAAGGAGGAGATGGAGAGGAATCTGGCCTAATGATTAACCATCATCTTTGGAAGGAGAGGGGAAATAAGCTACCTACAGACCTACGATTTGAGAGGCTACTGAAGCCAGAGAAACAGACTTCTCTTAAAATGGCACTGGGTAAAATGCCTGTTTGTGGATCATTCTCTCATTGATCCGCTTGCAGTTTAACTACTGGGAAAAATCAATGGGAAGGAGGCAAGGTCACCCAGCGTCAGGTTATCTGCATAAGAGCAGAGGGCTGGCCACAAACGGGCGCTGGGCTTTGGCTCTGCTTCATAACCAGCAACCTGGCTGACGCTGGACACCTCAATCCTCTATCTGGGCTAACATAGCTACAAAATAGGTGTGGGAAGAGAGTCAGGCACAGTCTATGCAAGACACGGAACCTCAAGTTCAATGTTGTCACGTTGCCTCCTGGGGCCAACTCTTTTTTTTTTTATGCGGTACGAGGGCCTCTCACTGTTGTGGCCTCTCCCGTTGTGGAGCACAGGCTCCAGACACGCAGGCTCAGCGGCCATGGCTCACGGGCCCAGCCGCTCCGCGGCATGTGGGATCTTCCCGGACCGGGGCACGAACCCATGTCCCCTGCATCGGCAGGCAGACTCTCAACCACGCACCACCAGGGAAGCCCTGGGGCCAACTCTTACAAGTCAACCTCTACTGGTAGAATTTACGAGGAATGATTTTTTTCCTTCATCATGCTTCCTCTTTCACATCCTTGAAAAACATGTGAAGTATGCATCAGACACGGTGTTCTGCGATTTTTATGTACATTGATTAACTGAATTTTCACAAGCCTACTTGAGGAAATGAGCCCCAGAGAAGTGTGTGGGAGTTGCTGGGAGTTGCTGGTCGACCCTGCCCTCCTTGATAGACCAGTGTCCTTTGCCTCATTTAGTGCCACTCTAGAAACATCTGGAGACCATTAAACATAACAACAACACAACAACCGACCAATGCTGGGCCCTCCCCAGGCTCGTTGAATCAGACTCTGTGGGGTGAAGCCAGCGCCTCCTTTTGGTTCAAAAACTCTCCCAGGTGATGCTAGTGTGCTGCTTGGCTTGAGGACCACTTGTGTGAGACCAGGTTGCTTATCCAAAATGAGAGGTAGAAACAAGAAGAAGAAAAAGAAAAAGGAATAAGACTAACATTGATTGAGCCCCTACTACAGGCCAAGTGCTTAATCTTATCTAATTCTCCCAGGCAACTGGAAAAGTGTTCCCACTTTACAGATTGAGAAACTTCTGAGTTACTTAACCAGAGAGGTGAAGTGATTTCCCCCAAAGCCCAGAGCTCATAAGTGGCAGAAAGGAGATTTAAGCCTGGGCTTGTGTTCATGTTACTACACCACAGAGCTAAGGCACACACCTCTGGCCCACACTGAAAACTCAAAAGAAATTAAGCTAGGCTTGTAAGAACTCAAGCTTGCAACACATTAGAATTTCAGTAGAATGAAACAGCAAATTATGGGTTTCCAAGGAGAACAATAAGCAGAAACCTTATTGAAACCTGAGAGGAGAAATACATGGTACATAAAACAAGAGAAAGAGGCAGAAGGAAAAAAGGCAAAGGATGAGGAAATACTTATACTTCACTCACTGCTGTAATTCTCACCACAACCCTGTGCAGTAGGAGCTATAATTATCTCGCTCCGGGCTTCCCTGGTGGCGCAGTGGTTGAAAGTCCGCCTGCCGATGCAGGGTCGTGGGTTCGTGCCCCGGTCCGGGAAGATCCCACATGCCGCAGAGCGGCTGGGCCCGTGAGCCATGGCCACTGAGCCTGCGTGTCCAGAGCCTGTGCTCCGCAACGGGAGAGGCCACAACGGTGAGAGGGCTGCGTACCACAAAAAAAAAACCAAGTCCAGGTCCCAACTACACATAGTTTGCATTGCCCATCACTTTTCAAAGGAAGAGAAAGAAGGAGAAGGAAATAGGATTTACTTAATGCTCTGAGGCCAGCACGTTACATTCGTTATCTCACTGCATCCATAAATTCAACAAATCACTTAGTCCTTGTGAGGCGACTATGACCTCCAACTTGAGTTATGGAAACAGGCTGGCCATGGCGAAAGTATCTTGCTTAAGGTCACAGTGAACTTGAAGCAGTAGTTTCAAACCCTAGGTTCAGTGTTCAAACCCTAATTCAGCTAATTCCAAACCCATGTTCCACAAGAACAACACTAAAGCCAGCAATTGTATTAAAATACTAAAGGCCAAAACCCCCAGCACATAAAAACAAAACATGGGAGAGCATTGAAATGGATCTCACTATATCAATTGGAAATTGGGATATGACTGAATGAGGAAATATTTTAATTTTGTTTAGCCAGGGAAAACTGTCAGTAGGCAGCAAAAAGTGGTTTGGAAATAAACATTCTGAACAAATGCCAGGTATTCTTATCTTTACTGGTTATTTAAATTTAGGCACAATCACCTGAAGAGAGAGTAAATAACCAGTATAGGCAAGTGCTTCCCTTAGTGCCCACCTGGGACTATAAAACACCAGCAGAGGGCTTTCCTGGTGGCGCAGTGGTTAAGAATCCGCCTGCCAATGCAGGGGACATAGGTTCAAGCCCGAGTCCGGGAAGATCCCACATGCTGCGGAGCAAATAAGCCCCTGAGCCACAACTACTGAACCTGCGCTCTAAAGCCCACGAGCCACAACTACTGAAGCCCGCGCCTAGAGCCCATGCTCCCCAACAAGAGAAGCCACCACAATGAGAAGCCCTGGCTCAGCAACGAATAGTAGCCCCCGCTCGCCGCAACTAGAGAAAGCCCGCGCGCAGCAACGAAGACCCAATACAGCCAAAAATAAATAAATAAATAAATTCATTTTAAAAAAATACTGCCAGCAGAGTAGTTCACATTTGATTGCATCTGACCTTGAAAACTCAGCTTAAATCATGTTCTTTGATCACAGCTTTCATTCTACAACTCTTAACAGCATAATGTCCATCTTTAATTGAACATATTTTTGAAGTTAGACAAGTAATATGTGCTTTTTATTTAAAAATAAATAAATTTAAGTAAATTAGCATAGAAGTGAGAAGGGTAAGCCCTAGTGACCATTATCACGATCAGGTGAGTGGTCTTCCAGGGCTTTTTCTATATACATACAGACATGAAAAGGTCAGTATTGTCAAAACCATCTTTTGCCCAACTATGATTAAATTCTTTGTTGGATAAACAGTCTTGCTGTATTCCATTCCTATAGGAGCTGGAAGAAGAGAGCTTTTAAAACCAAGAGAATTACATTTCAGGCCCAAGGAAAATATAAAGCAAAAACATCCTTTTACATGAGAGTTGAAATACTCTTTTCTCAATTTGGAGTCGGAAATAGAAGCATTTGATAAGCAGCATAAGCTTACATCCCTGTAGCCTCTTTTAGCACCCTTACATAGAGTAAGCATTTAATTAGTATTTCTTGAATGAATAAGAAATTGTCTCCTTTTATAGTGGTTTTATTTTGTGTTAAATAGTGTCAGTATCAAAAAAAAAAATAGAAACACATGTATCCACATGTAATGTTGTAAAGAGTGCTCCAAAGAAAATTACAAATCTTATTATCATCCATTTTGGATTATTCAAGCCAGGATTCACTTCCACCTTTACTGTAAGTGACATATAAAATTGGTCCCGTTAACTTTTTAACCACTTCTGAGTTTTTAAGACTTTGCCCCCTCATTTGTCACAGGAGTTTTCTTGGAGGGGGGTGGGGCAAGCACGTTTTGTTCTCTCAAATGAATTGTAAGCTCTGTAGGAGTGGGGAAGCTTCTTGTGATTACTTTTGTATTCTCCCAGCACCCGGCACATGTTCTGCACACAGCAGACATTAAATATTGTGACTGGATTATTTTAGTTTGCTAGGGATGCCGTAACAAAGTACTACAAACTGGGTGGCTTAAGCCACGGAAATGTATCGTCTCTTGCTTCTGGAGGCTAGATCTGAACTTGAGGTGTTGGCAGGATTGGTTCTTTCTGAGGGCTCTAAGGGAAGGATTTGTTCAGGCCTCTCTCCTTGGCTGGTACATGCTGTCTTCTCCTTCTGTCTCTTCTTTGTCTTCCCCTATACATGGCCGTCTCTATGTCCAAAATTTCCTTTTTTATTCGGACCCTGGTCATATTAAATTAAGGTCCACCCTAATGACCTCATCTTTACTAATTATATCTGCAACGACCCTGTGTCCAAATAAGGTCAAATTCTGAGGTAGTTGGGCCTAGGACTTTGACATATGAATTCGGGAGAAGGACACAACTCAACCCAGAATAGTGACCTTCCATTTAAACTTAAACTCATTTAGTTTGCCTACCTGATAACTGAATTCCCTGTTACCCCAAGCCAAGAAGAGCATTTAGAATTTTAATAATATTTTTGGCAACAGGATTTTAGGGTTGTTTTTGTCTTTTAACATGTCTGTGTATGCTTTCCAGAATGGTTCCCACTGCCTAAGCCTCAGAGCCTTCAGAATGTCTGCAACCGGTGAGTACCACCTTGGAAAGCTTATCTTTCAGCAGGGTTGAAGGGACATTTCCCTGGGCCTCAACCTGATGAACACCCAGCCCCTGAGCACCTTGATCTGGGGGCCCTCAGCCCCAGGAAGACGCCTCTTGGACAGGCAGCCACCTGTGAGTCTGTTAGTTTTTCTCTGTGAACCATTTTACTTCCCGTGAGTTTGGTCATTAAAATTGTTTTGCGCCCCTCAACCCTGCCCGAGGCCCTGAGAACGAGGGAGCGTTGGCCTGTAAGAAGACCTAGTGGGTTTATTATTCTCCGACACAGAAACCAAATGACGTCACTGAGCAGCTGTTGGGGGACAACGTGATTCATGGAGGCCACGCTTTCCCAGGCCCTCTCTACGCAGCCTCGGCTCGGACCAGGGCAGACTTTTATTACCAGCTTTCAACAAGTCCCCGGTTTCTTTTGCAAAGTAAAACAGATAATAGAGACATTCCCAGAATAGTTAGCTAACTAAGCCTTGCCAGGCAACCTCAGAGCTAAGAAGAACTCAGTGTTTTCGGACAATGACCAATTACAATAACCAGTATTATTTGATCTGAGAGTAATTAGCCGAGGCTCTGTTCTTTTTGCTTCAGTGAGGAGACAAACAAGGCAGTGAGAAAAACATCAGAGACAGGGGAAAGGGGCTCAAATGTCAAAGAAAAACACCCTCCTGCAGGTGGGGAGAAGAGAAAGAGACCCTCAGTGAACGTTTGAACGTTGTTCTTCCCTGAAAATGTGGTAGGGTTTAACCCAACCAAAGTTTGTTTGATTTTTTTTCCCATACTTACTGTTCATGTGCTTTAAAAAGCCTCCACGGAGAGTGGATATCAGAGCACAAAGAGTGAAATAGGTCAGAAGACAGAACTATGAACTAGCAAAGGATCTTTTTTTGGGAGGGACGATTCTCCCCAGGGCGTCCGCGCACTGCACTCTTATTTTCAAACGCACTGTATCACCTGAAACTCCCCGTTGTTTTGGAGACAGGTTCCAGGGAACTGCTGTTTATCATTTCATGCAAGACGTGCAAACTTCCTCTTGCCCGCATAGTCAGGCTCCCTAACCCCTAACTAGAGGGATTTGGATTTTCATGCTGCCCTGTGGCTTTCTTCCATTTCACCACTGGCTTCCAAAATAAACGGTAACTCCAAACCTGCAGGCCACCTTACTACCCTGCACTGCTGCTGTTGTCACTGTCGCATGGCAGGAGAAAGCACCTGTAGCCGCCCAGCCAGCCCTTCCTTCTAGGCTGAGCAGGACGTGGACTCGCTGAACATCCCGCTGGCTTTTCTGACCATAGGCAACACCTCGGCCCACTGCCTCGTTCCCAGCAATACCTCTGCCTTAGCTCAGACTCCTGGCTTCTCTTTGCTCAGATTCTCAAAGCAAGGAGTAATGTCTAGAGATGTGCCGTCTCATACCGTAGCCACTAACCACATGTGACTATTTCAATTTACATTATTTAAAATTAAATTTGAAATTCAGTTACTCCAAGGATTTACTGTATAGCACAGGGAATTATATCCAATATCTTGTAATAACCTAGAATGGAATATAATCTGCAAAACAAAACCCCCAAAACTGAATCACTACGCTGTACACCTGAAACAAACACAATATTGTAAATCAACTATACTTCAATTAAAAAAAATTTAGCTGCTCAGTTGCAGTAGCCACACTTGAAGGGCTCAATAGCCACATGTGAGTAGTGGCTACCATATGGGACGGGGCAGAAATAGGATTTTTCCATCAGCACGGAAAGTTCTATTAGACAGCACTGGCCTAAGTCATCACGTGAGAAAACTCTTGGCTCTGAGAAGGGCTTTGTCATTGAAAGGGGACTAAGGTTAGGTGGGATGCTTGCTGTGTGCCTAGTAGGGGGCTGCACATGTTATTTCACTTATGCCTCACAAATCTCATTCCCATTTCAAAGAGAAGGAAACTGAACCTCAAGGAAGTTCAGTAACTTGGCCAAAGTCATCAAGCTAAGTAAGCGGTAGGGCTGGGCTTCATCTGGTACCCAGGTCTCTGTGGCTTTGTCAGTTGAGTCAAGTTGCAAGTGTGATGAGTAAAGAGCAGCCTTGTTGTCACTGGCTTTTTTACAATATTTCTGCCAAGGAGCAGAGGAACTGTGAGCGGACTGGAAATGCACCTCGAGGCCTTGTCTGGGGTTTGATGGGATTGCGATTAACAGGGGCCTAGTAAGTGCACACTCACTCGTTAGACTGATTAGGAAATTATAGGACAGCTTCTCTGATGCTGTTTCCTTCTAGTGTTGGAGATATTTCTTTATTTTTTGGTACGCGGGCCTCTCACTGTTGTGGCCTCTCCCGTTGCGGAGCACAGGCTCCGGATGCACAGGCTCAGCGGCCATGGCTCACGGGCCTAGCCGCTCCACGGCATGTGGGATCTTCCCGGACCGGGGCACGAACCCGCGTCCCCTGCATCGGCAGGCAGACTCTCAACCACTGCGCCACCAGGGAAGCCCTATTGGAGATATTTCTTATTGGGGATATCTGCTTTACCACATCCTAAACTGACAGCACTAAAAAAGTACCCACTCTCCTGAAACAACAACAACAAAAAGGTCACCATCGAAAAAAACCAATATTTGATATTTGAATAAAGTCTGCAGTTTAGTTAATAACATTGCCTATTAATTACTTAGTTTTGATAATTTTACTATGACTATCTGAAATGTTAACATTAGGGGAAGCTAGTGAAACATACAACTATTACTCCTGAAACTCTTCTGTAAACTTAAAATCACTTCAAAATAAAAACAAATTGAAAAATTGGAAAAAAGAAAGTGACCGCTCTATCCCTGCCCTTTTTCTCTTTCTATGGATCTAGGGGAAAACAACAAAGAACCCAGCTGAACTCACCGTGACCAGCCTTGTGCTGCAAACAGATAAAGCCCTTCCCCCATCAACCTGCTGGCAGCAATGGCAGTGGGAGAGTTTTATACTCAGAGCCAGGCTGTGCAGAGAAATCAAGGCTGTTGCCTAGGCCCCTGAGAGCCACCAGATTCCAGATATGTTGAGTAACTTTTTATTGTTCATGTTTCTATTCTGGACTTCTAAAATTAAATGTGGATGTCCTCACACCCAGCACATCTTTCAGGATTGATTTACAATTGTAATCCTTTTACCACTATCATGAGCAGTGGGGCCCGTGGCAATTCAGGTTGGCTGGAATGAATTTGTTTTCTTTGCACACACAGACGGGAGCTCTCCCGGAATGCTGGTGGAAATGGAAATTGGGACAACTAGCTGATAATCAAAAAATTTAGAGGGCTTCCCTGGTGGCGCAGTGGTTGAGAGTCCGCCTGCCGATGCAGGGGACACGGGTTCGTACCCCGGTCAGGGAAGACCCCACATGCTGCGGAGCAGCTGCGCCCGTGAGCCATGGCCGCTGAGCCTGCGCGTCCGGAGCCTGTGCTCCGCAACGGGAGAGGCCACAATGGTGAGAGGCCCGCGTACCGCAAAAAAAAAAAAAAAAAAAAAAAAATTTAACATGTTGTATAGTATCCTTCAACCTGGGAATTTCAATTTCCAGAATTTATACTAAGGAAATTATTGCACAAGTACGCAATGATTTATCTTTGAGGATATTTGTCACAGCATGATTTTAATAGTAGCCCCTTACACCCCAACAAGAAAGGAAACAACTTCAATAAGCGTTTGGCTATGTGGACTATGGTATAGCTACATAGTGAAATGCCCTGCAGTCATTAAAACTATGTCCCGGAAGGCTATTCAAAGTCCTGGGAAGATGATCAAGACAGTCAAGTGCAAAAAGTAGGTTGAACAGCATGTAGAGTATGATCCCATTTTTTTGTAAAACAAAAAATATATCTGTATAAAAATAAAGGACTAAAGAATAAATAAACACTAAAGCAATGGTGATTATCTTTGAGTGAAAAGGGTCATCTCAGAGTGATGAGATAGCTTCAGTTTTCTTTCTCTGCATTTTCTAAGTGTTCTACAACAAACGTATTATTCTGGCAGTGGAACGCTTCTCACTTCTGGAAATGTTACTAGTAGGAGAGGTTCACCAGAGGATTCTTTGTCTTTATTAACAGACTCCCATTAATTGGGTGATAGGTTCTCTTAACTTTGCAAGGTACTCCTGGCATGTTCCATAGCTAATATCACAAGCCTAACAAATAATATCTATTAACATTTAACCTATATGGAAGTGTGCTAGTAGGCAAATTAATTTTGCGATGTTCGCTTTTCATGTCAACTTTCATTTCCAAAGCAGGGGTTGTAACCAGTGAAGAATTGTTCGGGTAGGAGTTAGAGGAGGTGGAAAATTGTAGAAATGTGCCAATAAAGGCAATGGATAGTGAACAAGACTATAGATGGCAGAAAGAAGCAGAATTATACAAACATAGAGGTAAATTAACATTTGTGCCCAAAGAAGCAACATCTGTATCCCTAGGGCTCTTTTCTCAGCTCCCAAATAAGAGATCATAGCAAGGTGGAGACTCTTAGGATGCTTGTCCAGATCAGGTGGTCCTACTATAAGCCTTTACTATGCTACTAGTAAAGGCTGGTAGTCAGGAGGGCACGTATTTGGTTTATACGGGGAAGACCAATGTGAAATTGTCTCACCCGAGGAAAAGCCTTCATGCGTGAACTCCGCCTCTGCCAGCTGAGGAGCAGAAGTAGGTGGTGGCGGTCACAGTTTGGAGGCCGTGAGATTGAAATAAGTCCCAACGCCACTAAAAGCCTTGACACAACCTCGTGGGGAGGGCGGGGGCCGGGGGGTGGGGTGGGGTCGGGGGAAGGTTGGTTAGTTGAAGAGGAAAGTCCTCAAGAAGAAGTCTCCATATTACTGACCGGTTCCCACTCTCCTTTCTTTCATTTGTCTGCCGGAAGTGGCCTGCTCTGCTTCTATGTGTCCCCACAAGCCCCGTAAGCTCCATCAGCCTTTCCTGGCTTCGGCAGCCACCCCACCTAGATACAGTCTAAATGAAACCAGTATGTATGCCCGAGCTAACACAGGTTGGAACAAGTCCCCTAGCCTTCCTTGCCCAATGAGATCGCAGCTCCTAAGCCCCTTCTCCAGAGCAGTTCTGTAACAATTCAGTTGTTATGAGCAAGCTGGGTGGGAGTGTGCCGAGGAAACACATCTCTGACTGGGGTGCAGTGTGGAGGTGGATGCATCGCTGCCCTCCCCCCCCCCATAACCACCTGTCAACCCGCCCACCCCCGGAAGTTCAGAGAGGTTTCAGGCCCTAATTTCGGCACGCATCCCACTCCACCACCCTGTAATGAAAACGGATCTTCCCTGAGTCTCCTTCCAGACGGGTCCTGGGTCCTGCTGATTTGAACCAGCTTCTGCACTCTGGACTCCTATTTCATTGGCCCTGAAAATCTGCACCTGGGCAGGGCACCCTAGGTGGAGAAAAGACCTGCCAGCACTTCAGGCCACAAACTACTAAGCAGGCCTCCACCCCTGGTTCCCTTCTCTTCCAGCTGGCCTGGAAATTTGCAAGGACGGGGATATGCAGATTTCTTCTCTATTTTAAGTCTGTGAAGCATTTACTCTTGAGTTTGAGGGTAGAGTTAGTTATCTGTTTGCAGAAACAGTTTTATGTCATGGGAGTCAGATACCTGAAAGTTTTTTATGCAAATCTTATGCAAAAATTAGGCAAATTCCAACTCTGGGCCAGGGCTTCCTGCATCACTGCATCATGGCACCTGGGGAGGGAAAGGGTATCTGTTTCTCGCTTCAGGTTGGTATGTACATTCAACCTTAAGGAAGCTCACCTGTTTTTGCTTAACTGGGGAGTTGCATGGCCATGCAACTGAATTCTGAACGTCAGGCATCAGTTCGGCAGTTAACTGTCTCTCGGGATCAGCACAGTTTTCTGTCTTGTGCTTTCCACTTGTAAACCTGTCTGTGGGCTCTAGAGATGGGTGTACTTAAATGATTGGCACTAGATTAGCAAAGACTTTCAGCCACTGTAAGTAAATAGGAAGCATGGAAGACCCACAGGGCCTGCAGGGTCAGACCCTTGCCACCCTCCCCAGCTTCGTATCAGGCCCCTCTCCTCTTTGTCCCAGGCCAGCAAACTGGCCTTTCTTCCTTTCTTTAAAATAACTCTTCTCCCTCCCACCCTGGGGGTCTGCAACGCCTGCCCCTCCCCTGCCCCAGGTCTTCAGCTCTCAGCTCAAATGCTGCTTCCTCAGGAAAGTTCTCCCTGACCACCTCCCAAGTCTGGACCTTTTTCTTCCCAATTGTGCTTATGCATTAGTATGACCATTTGATTAGTGTCTGACTCCTCTGCGAGATTAAGCTGCCAGAAGAGAGCTTCCCTGCATCTCCCAGATCCAACCGCCTACATAGTAGTTGCTCAGCTAATGGATTTGCTCAACTCCAAATTTATAATTCAACATAAGGTCAACTTGAGGATTTGTCCTTACTGTAATTTGGGTACTTAATTATCTTTCTTGCCTATGCTCTATCTCAGGGGAAACCAATAGAGCTTCTTAGAGACAAACCCTGGGAGCTGAGCTTCAGAAACACTGTAAATAAGGGTTTTTTCCACCCAAGTTTCACCCTCCAGAGTCTCCTCTTTCCCTCTTCCCCTCCTAGGATTCTGTGCTTGCCGCCCTTGGAACGTATTTCCATCTGGGCTTTTCTGCTTGCTAGAGGCCGCTGTGTCCCTCAAAGAAGAATCCTTAATTATATATTTCTGTTTCTATTATTACAATTCCAGGTCCTTTATGTACACCTGGTACCGAGAGCCACGGTGGAGGGGGCGGGGGTGGGGGCTGAATGGTGGCAATGCTGAAAATTTCCCTTAATCTTAGTAACAGGACAGGTAAGAGTTTCAACTTGCCATCAACTTTACTAGTCTCAGAAAAATTCTATTTGAAACTCTTCTAGCCATCTCCTTTTCTTTGCTTTTCTTCCTTCCCCCTTGATTTTTCAGAAGTGAGCCCTCTGGAGAAACTCTTTTTCTCTCTCACTTTTCCAGGTTAGACAGGGCTCCGGAAGCTGAAGACCTGGCCTCCCAAATGCTGAAAGGCTTTCCAAGAGACCGTGTCTCCGCCCAGGAAGCACTGGTTCACAATTATTTCAGGGCCCTGCCTGCTCAGCTGCACCAACTTCCTGATGGTAAGCAAGGGAGTGTGTGTGTGTGTGTGTGTGTGTGTGTGTGTGTGTTTAGTGTATTCATGTACACATATAAGTCTCGGTGTCTAAGTATTTTCTCAGTGCACTGGAGAATTATAGAATTTGCAACCAGAAGTGAGCTTAGAGCTGGGAGAAGCGAGATGGGTTCAAATCTTGCCTGAGGTTTTTTTTTGCGATTTTCTAAAACTCAAAAGTTGAGGGTTGAGGTGACACAGATCTCCTTGTAATGATCCAAACATTTCCCATATACTCACTTACTCTTAGAAATTGGATGAGATGCAAGTTGCCTCTGAGTTTGCTTTCACTAGCATCTGCCAGGAGAAGCAAAACCAAAGTTTCTAACAACTCCCTTTTCTCTTTCAGTAGAGTAAGATGATAGGTGACATGGATATATCAGGAGAGGAGAGCTGGGCCTGTCTTGATTGGTAATCTGATGCAGCCCAAGGAAGTACGGGGTGGGGCATGGGGAGAGGGGAGCGTCCTCCCAGGCTGGACGCTCACGGGAAGCACAAGTTAACCTGAAATCAGCTTTGCTGCCTGGGCCTGAAGTCATCCTTCAAACCTGAAAACTTCTGAGAGATCATGCGGCTGGAGCGCTCCTCATGTTTCTCAGAACGTGGCCAGGAAAGGCTGTGCAGAAGTTGTGGGCAGTGCAGTCATGGCCCCGGCTGTTTGCGGGGCACTATCCTTAGGTGGAGTTTCTTTGAAAACATCCAGCATTCAACTGAAAACAGTTTTTAGAAGTCCTAAGCCAGAGAGAAGAAAGCTAATAAGGAAGGTCTAGGGGCTCAGACTGGGGGGAGGGTCCTGGGCTGGGGGGTGTGATGGGGCGAGGATGGGCATGGGGTGGGGAGCTACTGTTCAGTAGGCTTAGGCATGTGGTCTGGCCAAAGTCTCCAGGGTTTGCAAACGCAGCTCCACTGTAACTGGGACATTGTCCTGCATCAGCCCAAAGCTCTTAGTTTGGGATTTCTTGAGGTATTTTATTATTAAAGTGAGTCATTTAGGATCTCCAAAAATAACCATAATCATACAACTGGGGTTAATGTCTTGCTTAACCCTGTAAGAAGAGTCGGTCATCAGTATTTATTAAGTTGCCATCAAGTGTCAAGAACATATTAAGTACTATAAAATTTGAGGGAAAAAAGAGGCTTGTCCTTGACCTCAAGGATCCTATGAAGTGGGAGGAAAAGAGGGTGAGGAAGAGGAAACAGGACACCCTCATACACATATTAGCACAAATCATATCTAAACAGCTAAAGTCTGCACATAATCAGCTACAGATGTTCAGAGAATATGTGTGCGCTAAAGGCAATTCTTTGGAGGAACTAGAATAACTCAAGTAAGATGGATGAGACTGGAGGTGACTCTGGAGTAGAATTTGGAAGGAGGGGAGGGACGTGGCTTGGCATATGGGTAGAATAAAGGACATTCCACCAGACCTACAATTCTTACGCCCTTCCTGGTACCTCACCCCAAGCTTTAGCCCCATCCGCTCCCCCACTCCCATCTCAATCCCCTCTTCCCAGTCTGAACCCCTAGATCCCCCCTTCTTAGCTTTCTCCTCTTGGGCTTGGGGCTTCCAGCTACCACTTCAGGCAAGTATACACACTGGGGGTGTACACACACACACACACACATTCACGCTCCCTCTCTCCATTTAAAGAAACTTCTCCCATGGGCCCTCCTCCAGGATTTATTATTCTGTGTACTGAGAACCACTGGGGATCTTCAAAGTTTTCTGGGCACCAGCTTTTCCTTGATGAAGAGTAATTAGGAGAAAATCACTGTGCAGACTGATGTGTTGTTAGAAACCTGGGTTTTGATTCATCCTGGTCATCTGAAGCAAAGCCACCAACACAGGGACTCTGTGTGTGTGTGTGTGTGTGTGTGTGTGTGTGTGCGTGCGTGTGTGTGCGTGCACATGCAGGTGTAGGAGAGGGACCAATCTGTATTCCTTCTCTGTTCACCCAGCCACAGAGCCCAAATCTACTTTGACACTTTTAGAAAAATGAAAAGATGGAATCTTGCAGGAGCCTGCCTGTGCTGTCGGGGAGACAAGGAGTGCTCACAGCAGGAGGGAAGTTGACTTTTCTTTATACATATAGGGGTTTTTCCATGCAGAGTTTAAATTATGCCTGATAAAAGGAGTTTCGTGGATGTTTCAGTTCTTTCAAATTCTCCTGGCTTCCTCCCAATTAAATGAGGTTTGTCAAAGCCACAGGGCTCTGCTGCTGTTGCCTCGGCCGACAAGCACTTCCTGCAGCGACATCTCGAATCCCTGAGGGAGAAGATGAAAGGGCCAGTGCCAACAGACAGGGGAAGGGGGGCAGATCGGGGTGTGTGTGTGTGTGTGTGTGTGTGTGTGTGCGTGGGGGGGGTGCAGAAATAGGTTTAGAGACAGATCGACAGATAGGATGTGGACAAGAAGACAGGGAAAGCAAAGGTACCAGGATTATTGGAAAGAAAAATAGAGTCAGAGAGAGCAGCCACTGGGGCCACTTTGTGTACCTTGAGAACATTGGCCCTCACCAAGGGCACGTCTTCTAAGGGTGCACTCCCTTGGCCGGGCAGTGCCAGCCTACTTTTTCATTGTCCATGGCAATGAGCCTTTATTAAGAGCCTCCTTTGCAGACAGGAAGAACCGGCCGGTTATCACAGTTCCCAACCCTCAGGGACACAGAGTCTCCATCCAAGGGGTGGGCTGCCCCAGGCATAAGAACTGTGCAAAAATAAGACATGCTCTTGTGAGTGGTGTGTAAAGAGAGTTTCCCTGCCATAATTATGCAAGAAATTTTGCTCTCTGGTGGCAGTATGGAATCACTTACGGGGTTATATTTGTATTATTTTATTATTCTGGTTTTATTCCGGTTGCAGGATAACAAAGTTGTCACTTTAAAATATATTCTGTTTCCCCTTTGATCTGGGAGATTCCAGCTCTTATTGTCTGCCCTCTGACGAAGACAATTTAAGCATGAAACCTGAGGCTGGGAACCGTGTGAAGAGTGGAAAGACAGCCTAAATCCCAGCGGAAGCAGGGCACAGAAATTCCCCACAAAATGCAAGGGTTGCTCTCATCCATCCATGTCTGTTTTCACGAAGCCGAGAGGTCCCAAACAACACTGTCCCTAATTTGTGGCAGTAAGCTTATGGCCAGAGGAAATCGGGGGGTCCCTTGCCACGAAAATCCAGGAATTCTGGGCTTAGTTCCCTTTCGGAGCACATTCTTAAGTGGAGAGGCATGAATACTAGAATGGCAAGCATGTGGGAATTTCTGCCAAGCGCTGACATTTTCCCTTATTGACTTTTGAACACCTGAAGAAACACTAGTTGAAGGAGAAATAATTGGTAGTCTCTCTCAAAACACACCCAACAGCAAGCTAATTGCTTTTGCAGATGGCCTGGGAGACACTCTACCCACTCAAGTCATCTGCTTACGGCCACACCTGTGGTCCTCACGGATGAGCCAGCAGTGCAGGACATCAGCTGGGGCAGCTAGGACCTAAAATTAGGCCCTTGGCAACTCTCTAATCTTAGCTGCAGGTTCAGCTTCTTCCTTTAATTCCCTTTGCCCTCAGCATGAACTTGGGCTCTGGGAAAGGAACGGCTGCTTAACGACTTGAGAGTGAGGGGAGTAGAAAATCATTAAGCTGCCCCTTCTAGAAACTGGCTCCACTCCGTTCTTGCAAGGAGCCTTCCAAATGTTACCCTTGGAAAGTTAAGACTGATTTTGGAACCTAGCCATTTTGAACCACAGACACTGATCCACAAAAGTATTTTTTATCTCGGGCAGTAAATGCCACGTGATTTAAGAGTCTGGTCCTTAAGCCATGGTCCTTGATCGTCAGGACATCAAAGGCTGTCTCTCTCTGTGAGTTGGTCCCATTTTGCTTTCTAAATCCCAGACGTGAGTCTCTCCCATTCCTTCCTGGTCTAAATCCCCCTTCTCCTTTAAAACAGGTTTCAGCATCTTAAAACAAAAAAACAAAACAAAACAAAAAACCCCTACAACTTAAAAGCTTGCAATTGATTTTGTAATTTTGTAAAAATAATTTACCAGAGTCCTTCTTGTCATCATATACTTTGGTACCTACAGGGATGGAAGAAGGCATGGCACTTACCTCTACCCTTCATCACATCACCCTAGTATCTATACTCTGGTAGTTCTTCAGCAGGCCTGATTCATATTGCTCCATTAAAACCTGAGTAATTTTTTTTTTTTTCCTTCCGGTACGCGGGCCTCTCACTGCCGTGGCCCCTCCCGTTGCGGAGCACAGGCTCCGGACGCGCAGGCTCAGCGGCCATGGCTCACGGGCCCAGCCGCTCTGCGGCATGCGGGACCCTCCCAGACCGGGGCACGAACCCGCGTGCCCCGCATCGGCAGGCTGACTCTCAACCACTGCGCCACCAGGGAAGCCCGAAATCTGAGTAATTTTTTGTTTTGCTCCAATAAAAGAAGTTCAGGACTTCTTTTAATAATATCTCTTTAATATATTTGAAGATCCCTTGATATCACTTTCTAAAGCTCACTTCTCTAGGCTGACTTCCTTTGACCTCCACCAAACATACCCAATATAGATTGTTTATTTTACCTTTTAGCTATTTTGCTTCATTATTCTATTCTGAACCGATTCCAATTATTTTGCTTATCTCTGAGACTATGGACCCACACTAGACTCAGGTTTCTAACATACTGGGAGAGTTATTTTCCAGTTCATTCATGGACGATTTACTGAGGGTCTATTAGATATGAGATTGAGGGATACAAAAATGAATTAGTTATGGACTCTGTCCTCCAAGAGCTTACAGTCCTTAAGGAAATGAAACAAGTATATAAACGGCCGTAGACCAAGTGTGAAGTGCTCTGACAGTTCAAAGGAGGTGAGATTAAACTCCAGCTGTAGGGGTCCAGGATGGCTTTGTGAGTGGGTCTTGAAAGGTGACAGGGTCTGGATGGTTGGGGAGGAAGGATATCCAGGGAGAGGAATGTCATCCTCCTCTGAATGCCATCTGCTATTATCTGAAGGTATCTTCTCTTTAATAAGTACAATCCTGACTCATATTCCATCCTAGGTCTTAGTCCTCATCATTGTATGCCTTCTTGCAGCAATTTAAACATTCTTTAACATGTACCAGCAAAGCTTAGTTTAGCTCTTTGTGTGCTAATGATTTCAAATCTACTCTGTTTATTGCTTTTATTGTCTAGTCTATTCAAAGTTTAACCAGAATATTTTGTCATTCCACAGGCCAGGTTTCGGAGGTTGGGTTTCGTAGGGAAGAGGGAAGGGAGATTCCGAGCCAGGCCTCTCAATCCTATTCTGCTTCTAGGAGTTTATAACCTAACTCAGACCACTCTACCTTTTTTTTTTTTTTTACATCTTTATTGGAGTATAATTGCTTTACAATGGTGTGTTAGTTTCTGCTTTATAACAAAGTGAATCAGTTATACATATACATATGTTCCCATATCTCTTCCCTCTTGCGTCTCCCTCCCTCCCACCCTCCCTATCCCACCCCTACAGGCGTTCACAAAGCACCGAGCTGATCTCCCTGTGCTATGCGGCTGCTTCCCACTAGCTATCTATTTTACGTTTGGTAGTGTATATATGTCCATGCCACTCTCTCACTTTGTCACAGCTTACCCTTCCCCCTCCCCATATCCTCAAGTCCATTCTCTAGTAGGTCTGTGTCTTTATTCCTGTCTTACCCCTAGGTTCTTCATGACATTTTTTTTTCTTAAATTCCATATATATGTGTTAGCATACGGTATTTGTCTTTCTCTTTCTGACTTACTTCACTCTGTGTGACAGACTCTAGGTCCATCCACCTCACTACAAATAGCTCAATTTCGTTTCTTTTTATGGCGGAGTAATATATACAATGGAATATTACTCAGTCTGTCTACCTTTGAAATCCTCCATGAATCAGTACTTAAGAAGCAAGTCAGGAAGTGTCCTCCGTAACACACTTCTTTACCTTCTGTGCTCAGTGTTGTCCTCTGCCCACTCTCATACGTTAGAATACAAGATGCTGGGTTGAGACGTGGCTTAAGATGTTGCGTAGAGTTAACATTGGTAGGAAAAGTCTGGGTAAACCAAGTCCCTCAGCTCTACCAACTGCTTAAGTTGGTTAAATTTGTTAGCATCGTGGACTGAAAGAATCTCCAAATAAAGATAAATGCTTCAGGAAAGAGTTAGAGACCCTTTGACAAGGAAAGGATCTTGGGACTCATTATTCCATGTGTTCGTTATATAGATGAGTCCCTAACACCCAGAGAAGAGGAATAGCGGCTGCCATTTATTGGGCGTCCATGTGTTTTACATAAATTCTCATTCAATCTAGATACTAACTCTCAAATCTGGAGTTATTATCCTCATATTACATATTAGAAAACTGGGGCTGAGGGAGGCTAATTGCTCAAAGTCATACAGCTAGTAAGTGGTAGAGGCAAAATTTGACTGTAAATCAGACTCCCAAGCCACTGTCTTCCACTTCTCATCACTGCTTGCTACAGATCACAGGGAAATTTAGTACTGTAACACAACCAGGATTAGAACCAAGATCTTGACTCCCAGCCCTGTGACCTTTGCACTCTCTCGTCATGCTCTATGTTTATTTTAAAGCCTTCCCAGGAAATATGTCACATGTTCCCAGGTAACATGTTCAATATCTCACAATTAAGAGGGCTCAATTTTATGTTTAATAAAGACTCAAGCCCCTGACCTCTTCCTTAATCCTTAATGTCATCTGGTCTTAGTTTGTTCTTTCTTTTTCTTTTTTTTCGTTTTTTGTTTGTAACACAGTCACCCTTGGATTTTAAGATTTCTCAATCAGTGCTGGTTATTGTTTTTCCCTTACTATTACTTATTCAGTTTTGTAAGAAAAATATCAGGATCCAATGGAAAATTGGGTAAAGGCACAAAATAGCAATTTACGCAAAGGAAATGAAAAAAACATACCAACACATGGGATAAATAGGCAGTCTAACTAGTGATTAAATAAATACAAATAACTGTTAAAGTAGTTATTTTTTTCCCTCAACTTAATGACTCCTAACTCCCAGTGCTGGGAAGATTGTGGTAAAACGATTCTCTGCAGTTGGTGGTGTAAGTTGGGGCAACCTTTGCAAAGCATTTTGCCATACCTATAAGGAGCCATAAAAATGCTAACAACATTCAACCCTATACTTTGGTTCCTGGAAATTATCCAAAGGAACAATTGAACAGAAAAGAAAGAAAAAAAAAAACCAAACCCTAGATGCATAGAAATGTTCATTGTGGTGTTGTCTATAATTTTTTTTAATTCTGAAAGATAAAAGAAACTCTAAATATTCAACACAAGAGAACTGATTGGATAAATATTGTTATATTGACCCAGCATACAGTACTATGTAACCATTTAAAACGATAATTCACAGGAGTGTGGGGTAGTATGGAAATGTTTACCTTATGACACAAGCTAAAAGAAAGGATACAAAATTCCATATTATAATGCACCTGTGAAAATGTATTATGAATATCAACAAAACTGGAAAGTAGAGTACAAAAATAAAAATGCTCTTCTAGTTGAGGGGAATTATGGGTAATTTTTTTCCTTTTTTCAAAGTTTTCTTTCATGTTGATGTTATATTGCCTTTATTGTTTAAAGGAATAAAGTAAGACAAATGGTACAGGGAGTTCAAGCTCTGGATTGAGAGTTTAAAAACTTGAGTTTTCTTCTTTTTTCCCCCAGCATCACATGCATTGTTGGCCCTCATAAACCTCGATTTCTCAATCTGCACAATGGGTTAACACTAGTTTCCTGCACCCCAGATTGACAGAATATTTATTTTATAAAGCTTTTAACTCACTGATTTCAAGGGTTCACATAAATGCCCTCCTGGGAGAATGAGAGGAGGGAGGGAGAGGAAGAGATAAATAGGCACTAATTAATTTTAAACGGAAAGATCTTCTGCTTTAATCGGAAGTGCATGTGTGCTGTGCCCCTGGTCGGAGTTTTAAGTGCACTCCATGTTAGTTAGCAACTTCAATTTAAAGTACTGTGCGATCCTTTGGGCTTTGAAGATATGAAGCCTATATACACACACATGAGCTAAAATTACCGCTCAGTCACGGAGGCTGTGTGCACTATGAATAATTAAATGCACTAAGCAACTCCAGCTGATGGATTGATGATGTGCAAGAGTAGCACGAAAACCACGTGACAAGGAAAATTACAAGACATTTTGAAATGATGGTTTAATTTCCAAGCTTTCTTTTCAACTTGTGCTTTCTCTTTCAGCCATTACAGGCAAGTAGAAGAGATTTGATTGTCTTGTTTCCTGTGAAAGGTTATTTAGCTGCTCAATGCCATTAAGTCACTTTCTGCACTCCAGTGCACTGAGACTTCAGCAGGTTATCAGCCCAGGAAGAGTAAATGGAGACACCAGGATCGGATTTCTAAAGGAAGGAAAGTTAAAGCAAAGTTTGAAAGCGGTGACAGCCAACAGCCAGGAGCTTAGGAACTCAATTAGACTGAAAGACAACTATCTCATTATCTCATTCCGAAATGATCTAAATACATAAGAATCTCAAAGTTTTAAATAAACTTGTCCTACTGACTGTCTAGATGACTGAATTTCCCTTCTCAAAAAGTTTTTAAACACCCACTTTTGTATTTATTTATTCTAAGCGCAAAGCAGCTGCAATAATTATGCTGTCAGATTCAGAAAGCTAATGAGGAGTCAGCAAATGGAGGGTTTTGCATTTGTGAGATGCTGCAGGAGAACCACTCGGCTGCTTTTTTCCTTCTTTCTTTTTTTTCCTCTTGTTTTCTTTTTCTTTTTCTGTGAGTTGGGAAGGAGAGTCGGGCAGTCCATGGCCAAATTGAAATCCCTTTGATTAACTGGTTGCTTTCCCAGCACTGTTCTGCCACATGTTTCTCTCTCTCTCTCTCTCTCTCTCTCTCTCACTCACTCTCTCACACACACACACACACACACACACATCCTCCTCCCACCCCCACCCCCATCTCTCTTTTTCTTCCTCTCTCTCTCTCCCTCTCTCCCTCTCTCTGTCTTTGTCTCTTTCTCTCCCTCCCTCTCTCACTCTTTTTTGCTCTCTCCCTCTCTCTCTCCGTCTCCCCCCGCCCCCCGCCTCCCTCATTGCTATTGAGGAACTATTGCTTTTGAGGGACATCTTCATGCCACTGTCCCCAAGGTAAGAGGACACTTCTTCCTGAGAGACGTTCCCAGAATGGTTTGGACTTGAGTCGATTTGAGAGTAATCTGTAAAGTTTAATATGCACGGTTTATTTGAACTCTTTGACTGTTTACACTATGACCTGAGCTAAAAGAAAGTAGACTACAAAATTGCGCGTTATGATGTACCTGGGAAAATACATTATGCATATCAACAAGACTTGAGGTCTCCCCTTTCCAGTCTAGCAAATATGTAACTCCAAACCGAAGGAGTCAGGGCCACAGCTTACCCAAGGTAGCCAAGACAGAGTCAGCATTGCAGGTTTATTTCTTCCCTTTGGGTGTGAATAGCTTCCAGCAAACAATATTATTACGGCATTTTATGCTTTCGGTGCACCAAAGCTGGAGCTTCTCTTTTTTGTGAAACTGTGTGGTATTTAGAGCAACCCAGTTTGTGCAGCTTGTGAGCCTTGGAAAAGCAGTGCCCAAGTGGAAGGATGTCCTGAGCAGGTTTTGTGGATGTGCTTTGGTGACGATGTGGCTGTTGCCCCGGATGTTTTTCTCAGATGGTATCTGTGCTAATGCTTGTAACAATGGCTACTGGTTATTAAAGATATATGGTGTATCAGAGCAACCCAAGACGTTTGGCACGTATTATCTTCTCTAAGCTGAGAGCAATCTGCCCGCAAGTTTTCTTATCCCCATTTTGCAGATGAGCCCCTTAAAATGTTAACTTTTAGAGGATGTGGCCCATAAGTTTAGCATAGTAAAGCACCCAGGGACAACACACATTTAACAAACACAGGCATTTATAAAAATGCAAACTGTCAGCATTCTGAGCTAACCAAATACATGAGTCTGAGGGCATAGGTAATATACATATATTTCAAAAACATTTTTTAATCTACAAAAGTTGCACCTTAGAGTCTATTTAAATGGATTGCCAAATGTATCTAATGTAACAGAAATTTGAAACTTTCCAAAACATTATCTAGCCCAGCACCATGCTCACTGCCTGTCACCACTGGGACTCGTGTCCAGACTCCTTGGCTTGATTTTGGCCCTTGTTAGTGTGTGTGTGGCTTCCAGTTCTACTCCTGTTTTGACCACCTTCAGCACCAAGGTGCCTTTACCCAAGTGTTCATTTGGTAAATATGCATTGAAGTGAATTGAATTGAAGTGAATTGAATAGGAGGCACTTGACAGCTATTCAGTAAAGTGAGTTATCCATGAGTCAGTATAAATTATTGATGTATGAGTCTGGCTTACATTTTGATGTCTCTTCGGGTGACAAATATTACAACAGACATAAAAAATACACCGTGAAAGATCCCAGGAAATAATATGTTGGTGCTTTTCTCTTTTCTTCCCTACAGTGGAGTCTTTATTTACAGTTTCAGGAGTGAGGCTAAAGCCAGAAATGTGTGACCTTTTGGCCTCCTACCGGAAAGGTCACCACCTAGCTGGGTTTAGCAAATGCTGGTGAAAAGAAAGGGCGAGATCACCAAGATTTTCCAGGTAAGTGGTTACAACTGTGTGGCTCCTTATGGATGGAACTGAAAATCAACCACTGTCCAGTGAAGACCTGGTTCATGGGTTCAGAGCACCTCTGTCCTGGGCTCGGCTCTTCATTCCCACTCTGGGCACAGAGGCCTAGGCCTCACAGGCTGTGAAAGGAGGATGGCAGTGTGCATCAGCTCCCACCGCCAGGGGACTGATAGGACTCCTGAGACAACCCTTACACGTCACTGTAAGGCCTTGAGCTGACACATTGGAATACAGGACTCCACTGACATGTTAAATTCCCTTAACTACGTAGTTCTCGCTGTCAGCTGATAGGACAAAATCAGAGGTCAGGATGACCAACTGTCCCCACCTGCTCGAGACCAAGGGGTGTCCCGGGATGTGGGATGTTCAGTGCCAAAAGTGACACAGTCCCGGGTAAACCAGGACGGTTGGTCACCATAGTACTGCAAATGCAAATTACCACCTAGCCTGCCCGCAGGTGCCAGAGCAGACCTGGCTCAGTCCAGCACCACCCAGGAGGTGGTTTCGGAGGCCTACGAGTGTCCAGTCATCACTGCTACAGGCTTCTTAGGCTACACCTTTTTGCACCATTGCTTACAGGGAGTCCTCTCCAGGGTGGGCTCTGGGAACCATGAGGACCTGATAGGAAGGGAGGACCCATCCACAAATGTCACAGACTCAGCTGCTCTCAGCAGTCTCCTCCATCAGCCCAGGGCAACCCAGCCTTCCAAGGTAATCTTGAAGAGGAAGGGGCGCTGTAGAGGATTTCCGCAAAGCTACCATATCCTAAAGAGTTCTGCTGGTAGGCACAGAAAGCCAGGTGGGACAACTCCAAAAGCCACCATAGTATAGACATCCCTAGATCTTACAAGAGCACTCATCCTGGGCCTTCCGTGGTGGGTAGAGGGGACAGCAATCTAGATAGAGGAATCAAGGTGAGACCCATGCACACAGCCAGCCAGCCAGCCCTGTAAGTGACCCTGGCCATATCCCAGTCCACAGTCATTAACCTATGATTTGGCCACGCATCTGGCAACCACAGCTTGCCGTGCTTCCTAGCAGAATTTTTGGGGCCTAGATGGTAATGACTGGCATACTCCCTGCACCACCCCTGCCCCGACGTCATTCACATGGCAGAATTCAGCTCTTTGCCAGTTTCTCTGTTAAAGGCATATACGCATCAAGAACGTCTGCCTTTTGGATCTTCTAAGATCATTGTATTTAGAAATTTGGAAAGATCAGGGAAGTTTAGAATTATAGCTCTTCGTCAGAGCATTTTATGAAATACTGAAGTTTATATTTTGACGATATAAAATTGGAATTACAATGGGCAATACAATCATAACATGGTATTTCCCAAGTAAAATATTTTCTAGAGCAGAAATTTTACTGTGTAATTATGCCATTTTAAACCCACCAGTTATGAGAACAGGGTATACTTTAGGATTTGCCCTTCATAAAATTATCAAAGACATTGATGGAAATGGTCTCAGATGGTGGTGCCCCGTAAGACATAACAATTATTTCTATTGTTATTTTGTTTTACTAAAGCCGCCAGGAGGTAGGGAGCTTACCCTGCCTCTCTGAACTACAGTCAGTTTCCGCAAAGAATCATTCATTACCTGTAGATGTAAATTGGTCACAATAGAAAATCAATTAAAAGCAGCGTGACAAACTTGGCGTCTGTGTCAGCCGTTGAGGAAGGGAGGGGGCAGGCGGAATGTGCACTGGAGTAATCTCCCGATGTCCCTGGGCCCTTGGTACTAATGTAAGGAGATAAAACCCACAGGAGATGAACCACAACAGGGAGAAGCTGGAGCAATTAAACTGTTTAATAAACGGCTTGGGATCAGCAAAATCTGGGAGTGCTGGAGTTAGGGACTAAAAGTGGTAATCACATGGACACTTGGGGCCTGTAAATCTTTTCCACTAAATTGAATTTATGTTAAAATATTCACTTTTCAGGAGATTCAAAATGTAAATTGGGATATTAGGACTTATAACTAGCAGCAATGCCTGAAAATTAAGACTCTTAAAAGATCCTCAGAATGTCAGTTTCAGGTATGGAAAAACTGTATGCTAATGTCTACAACAGAGAAATGGAACTAAAATTTACTGGATATATACCATGTGCCAGGCACTTTACACATATTATTTCAAAGCTTGGTGTGTTTTGAATAGTTAGGGTGTGGTGAGGTATAACGATAATTTGTACATTTGGAGATAGATTTTGATTACCAGGGGTAAGATGCTGCCTCTGGTAAAATTTATTATCACCTTTTCTATCTATCTATCCATCTGTATTTATATATAATTCCATCAATAACTTTGCAATAATATTTAACAGTTTTCCTTACTCAATCTGTTATTCATGATTCTGATTTTTTTTATTCTTCATTCACTTCCAGGACTACCTGTATTGCTGTTTCCGTTTTAATTTGCTTCCACTTACTAAGAAGCTTCAAATCTAACTCCACACTGGACCAAGGGTTTTATACCACCACCTGTGATGTGGAATATTTTAAATATGATGTCCAAGGCAACAGTGCATAATACTTGAGGAAAAAGCAATGAAAGGTTATTGATGCTGTCATTTGCCTAGAATTTAACAGTGATTGGCTCAAAAATTAGACATAGATTGAAATCATCTGAGAAGAGAACTTCTGAATAATTTCATTCATTTCGTTATTTGATAGAGTGATCCTTGGGCCAGAAGGAGAACAGGACAGACGGGAGACAACAATTGAAAGACTTTGGAGACAGAGCTGGTGCTTGCAGAGGCCTGTCACTCCTGTGGTCACTTACAATTTCCCGCAACAAAAGGACTTCTGTGGCAAGGAGAGGATTAGTCTAAAGTTTAGAAAAGTCTACAGGGAAGGTGGTTTCTTGGATAAAGTTGTCAACGAAAGGAGTCTTGCTTAAGACTCTTTGTTATGATTTCCTAGGGGGCGCTTCTTCCTTCACTAACTGGATTGTCAAAACACATTACCACCCCATCCCAGCCAGATTTTGGGAGTTTGGATTGAGCTGCTGGTTAGAATTAAATTTCAGGCTGTCTCCTTCTACTGAATCCTAATTGTCTGTGATGACAGCAAAAGTGATGAGTAATCTCAGCTCTGACTTGATGGCAGAGATACTGAATAGATAGATAAGAGCAAAGAGTTCCAAAGTTGTAATTCAAGTCCTGTTGCACCATGAGATACACATGCTTGTGTGCACACACATAAGCCTCAAATAAAATGAGAGATCTGTCTCGGCTAACATGTATTTCATTTTCTACAATGGGTCCTTCTAAAAGAAGCTGGGGAAACTCAAATTACTTCATCTGGGGATGATCTACTCAGGAAATGTAGTAGCCTAGAAACCAGAGACTGCAGAAGAACAAGGAGGAACTAATTAAGAGAGAATTTAAAAATAGTACCTATGCTCTCAGAGTCTGAGATGGAAGGAGGAAAAGTGTACACAGATGGTCCAAAGAAATCTACCTTACTGAGTATTTGATTTTAGTAAGGCATTTGACAAAGCCTGTCCAGATATACCTGAAAGATGAAGCTGTGTGGGCTGGATGATGAGGCAGATGTATGTGCTCAAAGAACAGTGGCCTTACTGGAGAAAGGCCAGCAGTGGTGTGGTACAAGTTTCAGCCCTAAGTCCTATTCTGGTCAAATGTTTTTATTATTAATCACTTGAATAAAACTGGAGAAGGCACACAGTTTATTCATATAACTCATTAAAGTAAGTACTGTTATTACTCATTTATTACTTCCATTTTACAAAAGAGGAAACTGAGGCTCAGAGAAGTTAACTAACTCCTTTGTGGTAGGACAGCAGAGGTAAGGTACACACCTGAGGTCTGGCAGTCTCCAATGTCTATGATCTTTCCAGTAATCACATACCTATCAAATCTGTAGAATACACAACTCTTGAAGAGGCAGCTGACATTTAGCATTGGATCATGATTCAAAAGCCTGAGATCTTGCTAAGGGCTAATGTGTAGCATTACACACCTATTAGAATGGTCAAATTCCAGAACACTGACAGCACCAAATGCTGCCAGGGATGTGGAGCAACAGGAACTCTCATTGTAGGTGGAAGTGCAAAAGGGCGCAGCCACTTTAGAAGACCGCTTGCCAGTCTTTTACAAAACTAAGCATACTCTTACCATAGATCCAGCAATCATGCTCCTTTGTATTTACCCAAAGGAGTTGAAAAGTTATGTCTACACAAAAACCTGCACACAGATGTTAATAGCAGCTTTATTCATAATCGCCAAAACTTTAAAACAACCAAGGTGTCCTTTTGTAGATAAGTGGATAGACTGTGGTACATCCAGACAATAGAATATTATTCAACAGTAAAAAGAAATGGAGCGATCAAGCCATGAAAAGACGTGGAGGAACCCTAAATGAATATTACTAAGTGAAAGAAGCCGATCTGAAAGTCATATACTACATCGTTACAACTATTTGACATTCTGGAAAAGGCAAAACTATAGGGACAGTAAAAAGATCGTGGTTGCTAGCGGAGGGAGGGAATGTTGAATAGATGGTGCACAGAGGATTTTCAGGACAGGGTAACTATGTATGATACTATAATGGTGGATACAGATATACGTCATTCATCAAAAATTTGTCCAAACCCATGGAATATACAACACCAAGAATGAATCCTAATGTAAAACGGACTTTGGATGATAATGATGAGTCAACGTGGGTTCATACAGTGTAACAAACGTAGCACTCTGTGGAGGGCGTTGGTAATGGGGCAGGCTGTGCATGTTGGGGGGAGGGGTGTATGGGAGCTCTCTGTACCTTCTGCTGAATATTGCTGTGAACCTGAAATTGCTCTGAGGGCTTCCCTGGTGGCGCAGTGGTTGAGAGTCCGCCTGCCGATGTAGGGGACACCGGTTCGTGCCCTGGTCCGGGAAGATCCCACCTGCCGCGGAGCGGCTGGGCCCGTGAGCCATGGCCGCTGAGCCTGCGCATCCGGAGCCTGTGCTCCGCAACGGGAGAGGCCACAGCAGTGAGAGGCCCGCATACCACAAAAAAAAAAAAAAAAAAAAAATGCTCTGAAAAATAAAGTCTATTAAAACCAAACCAAAAGAAAAAAACCCAGACAATAAAAAAAGCTGATGAGCAACAGCCAATACATTCCTATCAAATTTCATCTGGTTTAATTTCTTACACTTTAGGCTTAAAATGTCAACAAGTTAAGTAAGGCTTAGTGGAAGTTGGCACTTTTAACTATAATATGAATTAATAGTATGTCTGGCTGCCCACAAAAGATAATGCTAATACTTGTGGTTGATATAAATGAAGGAATAAGAGGGTGTCCCAGAGAAGGGAATTAGTCAGATCACATCTAAATTATTGTTAAATTTCACTCTACCCATCACACTTTAAAAGAAACATCATATTGAAGTAAATATTTATTGTGCGTCTATTAGTTTAGAGATTTAATCCTGTTTAATCCTCTTAACAAGTAAGAGGCAGGTGTAATTACTCCCCGCCTTGCAGAGAAGAACACAGGACTTAATTTAAGCATCTAGGATTTGATGCTCAGACTCTGTCCCCAAAGTCTGGGCTGCACGCTCCAAGGAGGGCTGCTAGGAGAACAGAGGGTACAGAGACCAGGGCACAAGAAGGAATACTCCAAAAAGGGAAAACCCAGGGGCAGAGAAATTCCCTTCAAGGAATTGAGGGTTCTCACGGAGCAAAGGGGCTGGCTTTCTGCTGGGTGGCTGTGGAGCCGGGACAAATACGTACATTGAAAGCTCAGAGATGGTATTTTTGATACAGCGGAAGAGTTCTCCAAAAATTTCACCTGTCCACCAATGAAATGAGCTCCCACAGCAGTAGTGGACTTCCTTTTTGCCCCAAAAGAGATAGAAAGCTGTAGGAGGGATTCCCATATTGGAAATTAGAATAGCTGACCCCTAAGGTCCCATCTAATTCAAAGATGTCTAATAAGGGCTTTTGAAGAGCTGTGGAGCGACTATACTTGGAATTATAGTAAGATCCTATTGTTGTAAGAACAGGTAGGCTTGTTTTGGGGTTTTTTTAAAGGATTTTTTAAAAAGTAAAAATTGACAAAATTATTCTCTTTAATTATAATGGAAGATAAATCATGCTTGTGTTTCCTTCTTTTTCTCCTTTAATGAATGGATTTGCCTAATCAAAAGCTTAATAAAAATTATGTATGAAACACCAAAACATTATTCTAATCTTCGTTTCTTCCTTGATTCTATCAAAGGAGCATTCCTGTTTGTGCATATTTTTTTCCTCCCATGTTTTTGTTGATTCCTTTCTATAGGCATATACCTGACTTTAAAAAACATGAGTTATTTTTGTTCAATTAGATGTATTAGTTATTTAATAATGCTTACTTTTTCAGTCACTAGTGCTACTCACCTAGTATTTCTGTCTCCCAGACTCCATAATTGGATGACACTTCCTGGCTCTCTGGTGGATGAATAGGGCTGTATGATTAGCGCTAGCCAATGAATTGTGAGTGGAAGTGAAATGTATCACTTCTGAATCAAGCATTTATTTGATTGCCAGTGCAACACCCTCCAGATCTCTCTTCATTTTTCCCTCTGTTACAGTGACCTGCAGCATTCAAGATGGTCCCAGAATGAAAGGATGTAGAACGGAGTCCCCAGATGATGTATAATGAATATATAGTGAGAAAGAGAAATAAAACTTTGTTTTAATCCATTAATATTTGGAGATTATTTGTTACTGCAGTGTAACCTAGCCTATCCTGACTATTCTAGGTCACATAAAACATGTTGGTCACCGTCCAACACGGAAGTTACTACCTACATGTGACTATTTATATTTAAATTTACTCAAGATCAAATTTAGTTCCTCAGTCACACTAACCACATTTCAAGGCCTCCATAGCCACATGTGGCTAGTGGCTACCATAATGCACAACGCAGATGTAGAACATTTCCATTATTGCAGAAAGTTTTACTGAACAGTGCTGACATAGAGTGGTAGGATTTTTATGAGAGTTGGTAACGTTGTCTTCTAACGTTTCTTGATACTTTAAGTGCACATCCAATACCACCTTGGAGTTATTCTCAAAAATTTTTGCCTTTTTATAATGAAATCTCTAGGAACATCCAATGGAAGTTACTTTCTGGAGGAAAATAAATCACTCTGAGCAGTTACAGTTCTTAGAACCAAAGTGCTCAGACTTTCCTGAAGGTTACACTGACTGACACCTTTTTGTTACTCTCAATGCCTTTCATAAATGAATTCCCAGAACAGTTTTATTTTAGTCCATCCTCTCTGAATCTATTCACATTTTCTACTTCTAACTCCTCTGCATCCCTAAGTAGGTTAATAGGCACCTGGTATAAGATCTGAGGTGCTGGGTAATGAATTCATCCAAGTTTATTGGCATTCTTGTAAACAATTGTTTCTTTTGTAAGAAATGTCATTGGATATTGCAAGAAAAATCTTGCGGGAGCCCAAAACTGAACCAAGATATAAAATAATCTTTCCCATCTATTCATTAATTTAGTCCACAAACATCTGCAGTAGAAATATAAAAAACATTCCCCCAAGGATCCTGTAGTCAACTGGGGCATTAGGTGGAAATAAATACAAGATCCAATGACATTTCAGTCCTCCCTGTCATAGAGGAGATGACAATTCATCTTTGTCTTCAAGTGAGAGTTTTCCAGGCAGGCAATTGGTGGGGGCGTGGGGAGGAGGGTGAAAAGAAGATAGCCCTGTGTGTGGGAAGTAAAGAAAGGACAGGATGGTTTTTGGCTGTAAGAAATTGAAAACCCCCATTCAGTGGCTTAATCCATGAGGATATTAGGTCACATAAGAAATCTAGAAGTACCTAGATTTAATTCCAGGTTCCAGGATTAATTAACTGATGGGTCAAAGACATCATCAACAACCCAGGTTCCTTCGTCTTTCTTCACTGCATCTTCGGTGTCCTTCATTGCCTAATTCTCAGGCTGGTTCCTATCATGGTCACAAGATGCTACCACAGCCCCAGGCATCACATACAGGTATGACAATGTCCGGTAGAGGAAGAGGATGCCTCTTCCTGTGTGCTTATTTTTCAAAGAAAGCATGGTTCTCTTCACATCTTACTGAACAGACGGTCACATATCCACCCCTGAACTGCCAGCAAGAGAAATTAGATGACGCTTTAGAATGGTCAGGATTTGCTGCTGATCTGAAGCGGGGATCACTTTCCTGAGGGGCAAGTTCCTGAATAATCAGTTTTCTCTTAACTGGGGAAGAAGTGAGGAATGACTGTTGAAGAGTCAACCAAAGAATCTGCCACGGCAACTGTCTGTGGGGTGTAGTGGTGCAGGGAGTGGTGGGAGATGAAGAATGGCTGTTAGGTTTCCAGTCTGTGGGCCTGGATGACTTGTTATATCATTTTTAGTCAAGCAATTAGTTCAGGAGAGGAGGCTATGCGCTCATTTCTGGACATCTTCAGTTGGAGGTGTGTATCAGACAATTGGAACGGCTGACCTGGGACTAGGAAATGAAGACTGGCTATATGTGGGCATCACCTACATACACGTCACTGAAGTCCCAAAGATGTGATTCCCCAAGAGAACATATAGAAAGGGTGGAAGAAAGAAGAATTTGCAAAGGAAACAAAGTATTAATGGCTAGAAATTGGAGGGGTGGGGCAGAAAACTAGAATCATTCTGGGTGATAAAAGTCAAGAAGAGTGTTCCAAGACTGAGGGGCCCACAGAGAAAATATCAGAGAGGTGTAAACCAAGGCAGGCCATGGATTTTTGTGGCTACTGGTCATGGGTGACCTCTAAGGGAGCAGCTTCCATGGAATGGTGGTCATAGAAAGATACAACGGATTAAAGGGAGAGTGAATGGTAAGAAAGTAGAAGCAGGACATATCTTTCAGAAACTATCACAAAAGGATGAAAAGGATGGAGTACTAGCTAGAATGTGGAAGCAGCAAGAGGGTTCCTTTTCTTTTTCTTTTTTTTCTTTTTTAGCACAGGAGAGAACTATGCATTTTATGGAGTGAAGGAAAAAGAAAGAAGGTGGGAGAATCATTGGACAGTCTAAACACACTGGGCATGCTCCCTCCTTGGGCTTCTGCCTGGCTCTTTCCCCTGCCTGGAACGTTTTCCCCCAAATATCCACGCAGCCAACTCCCTTGCCAACTTCAAGACTTGCTCCAATGCCATCTATCCGCAAAGGCTACACCCGCCACCCTATCCAACACCCAAGCCTCCTGCACACAAATCCCCCTTACCCTGGCCGCTTTTTCTAAAGCCTGTTGTTGCTGGATTTCATGCTGTATAATTTATGGTTTACGATGTTTATTGTTTTTCTCACCCTTACTAAAATGTAAGCTCCTTGAGGATAGGAAACTTTGTTTTATTCACTGATGTATTTCAAGCACCTTGAATAGTCCCTTGTACATAGTAGGACCTTGATAAATATCTTTTGAGTGAATGAACTCCTCTGCCGTTTGTTTCATTGCAACCCCACACTCCTTTACTCCCTTGACCTGATCTGGGTTTTTTTTTGTTTTTTTCATATATGACACACTGATGTCTTATATTTATTGTTTACAATTGACCCTTAAAAAATTCAGGGATTAGGGGCACTGACCCTCTGCACAGTCAAAACTTTGAAAATACCTTACAGTCGGTACTCTGTTGGTGGTTCCTCCACATCCATGGATTCAACCAACCGCAGATCTTGTAGTACTGTAGTATTCACTACTGAAAAAAAATCTGCATATAAGTGGACCCATGTTCAAACTCATGTTGTTCAAGGGTCGAGTGTATTTGCTCTCTCCGCCTCCTAGAAAGTAAATCCCACAGGAGCAAATTTTAATGTTCTGTTCACTGATATATCACAAGCATCTAGAATTGTGCATGACACATAATCGGTGTTTAATAACCATTTGTGGAATACATAAATGAATGAATCAGTGAAGAATCAGACATTGAAGGAAATGAGATTAAGAGTTTACGTTTGCCTGGAAGAGGATAAGAGACACATATCCTCTGTGATCGGAAAAAAGAAAAGTACACGGGTAAAGATTTAGAAAAGTTCTGAAGATTTGCTCAGCGTCGAGCAGCGTCAAGATCCAGACTGCTTTTGGGTCTGGCTCTGCACTAACTAGCTGTGTGACCTTGGGCAAGTTATTTCACTTCTCTGTGCTCTCATTTCCTCCTTTGTAAAATGAGGATGGTGATAATATCTGTGTCACAGAGTTGCTTGCGAGGATCAAATGATTTAATACATTTAAAGTATTTTGAATAGTGCCTGGAAGACAGTAAGCACCATGAAAATCAGCTAACTTGTGGTGGTGGGTGATGTTTATGGAGGTGGTGGTCATGACGGATGTCGGTAGCCGTCGTAGGAGAGCAGAAGATAAATAGACCAGGAAAATGAAAGGTTCAGCGCCATGGAGTTCTAGCTAGCAAGGGGAGGCAGGAGGCCAGGTTAGATTGGGTTTTTGAATGAAGTTGGGGAAGGAAAAGCCACAACACCTGGTGCTGGTTGTTTGTGGTTCTCCCTGGTGAGCCTGGCTAGTTAAAATTGCAGGCATTTTTATAATGAAGTGTACTCGGGTTTTATCAACCACCTGCTCTAATAAACATTCAGACATGAATATTAGTGCTTTAAAATTTGTTTCTTTCCAAATTCCAATTCCTGCGAACTTCCATGAAATATAGTAATGGCACTGAATTTTTTGGTCCTTTCTGAGATTTTTTTTTTTTGTCTTTATTTTAGTTTCGCAGGTGTTTCGTACTTTATTATGTTTAAACAATGTTTGAGGAGAGGTGCAGGGAATTTGAGGCAGGAAATGCAAAGGGCCAGGCTAATGGCACTAACAGAACCCACTACAATGGCCACCACAGGCCACACATCTCTGGAAAAGACAATTCCCCACAAGGGTGCCTGGGGAAGGCAGATAAAAGACCAAAGTTGGGTCATGTGACAGGTGTCACTTGAGTAACAGTACTGGGGCCAGAGATGAAAGCCCACTCCTTTGGGTCACATGACACAGCTTCATTACGCTCCCAGCAGGGGGTTAGAGAGTCTGGATGCCAGTTTTACTTATTTATTTATTTGTGGGTTTTTTTCCCCTTATTCTGTGATAATGAGAAAATGTTTAAACTCCCATCTCTGTGTTTAAACATTTCTCCCTGCTGACAGCAGCGGGATACCCCTTGATCAACTGTCAGATAGGAAAGTGCAATTTTTCTGGAAAGTAAACAGCATATTAGCTGGTTGGAAATAATTTTCTGTTTATTGGTAGCTGTTCGTGCAGGAGTGATGGAGCTCTGTGACAGCATTTGTCAAATGAGGAATAAGAAACAAGTTTGGAAATACCTTTAAGGACAGAGCTCTGACAATAGGGCCTTACTATTTTTTTGATAAAAATGTACTCTAAAAAAGTTAAATTCAAATGGGGAAAAAAAAAAAAAAACTTTTCCAGTGTTACCAGCTCCTGGAGATCCTTCTGGCAAAACTGACACCAAGTCAAAGGCATGGAACTCTGGAGTTGGAAGGGTACTTGGCAGTTACTAAATCCAACCCACTGGGGAAACTGAGGCTCAGCAAAATGCCTTGCATTCTTCTCACAAATCAGCGGAAAACATAATAATTACCAATATAATAGAGAAAGAGGTTATTTTTGCTTTTCAAATTCATGTGTGAATATAAATGGGAAAAACTGGGGGAGGCAGTTTTAACTTTTGACCTATGTGTACTTAACGACCAGGTTTAATGGCTTATGTAACATGTGGATCTCTCTTTTTTTTTTTTTTTTTGCAGAGCGGCTACAAAGATACCACCACCATCTTTTATTGATTAAACACATCAGAAAAAGATGGCAGCAATAGAAGCAATATACTGATTTATTCTCAAGCTATATACAGTCAACAGTTCATGTCTATCTTGAGTTAGGCTAAATCCGAGGTCCTGATTTGTTCCAGAATTTGCCTCACTTCTTCCAGATAGCTAGAGAAGTATTCCCAGCTGCTGACTAGGTGCTTTCACTTAGATCTTTCCAACAAATACGTCTAGTCCTACATGTCCGAAATCTTCTCCCCCCACATCATAAACAGAGCAAAATGTCTTCTCCGTTTCCATTTTGATTAATTGCATCAAATACAATTAATTAATGTACAACTGCAATACATTAATTGCATTGTCATTCACCCCGTTGCCAGATCCCCCTCTCCCCGCCTCCAAAATACCTCCCAGCCCATTTTCTCCTCTCCATCCCACTGCCTGGCCACAGACCTGTGGTTCTCAGAGTGGGGTCCCTTCACCAGTAGTATCAGCACCACCTGGGAAATGGTGAGAAATGCACATTCTCCAGTTCCGCCCCAGACCTCCCGAATCAGAAGCTGGTTGCTGGGATCCAGCAAGTTAACAAGCCTTCCAGGTGATCCTGATGCACTGAAGTTCAAGAATCACTGCCCTGGAGGGGTTCTCCAGGCCTCCAGTAGTCCCCTAACTGACCTCCCTGTCACCAACTTCTTTCTTCTCTGGAGTTTTCTCCACACCAGTTGTTCTCAACCTTGGTGGCACATCGGAATCACCTGGAACGTTTTCTTTCAAATACCAAATGCCTGAGTCCTGCTCCCAGGAATTCTTATTTAATTGACCTGGTGTGCAGCATCAGGCATCAGGATTTTTTAAAGTTCCCCATGTTATTCTGATGTGTAGCCAGGACTGCTAATCACTGCTCTGCACTGAAGCAAATCAGACGATGTCACCATCCCCCCTAGAAAAGACTTCATCAGTCAAAAGATAAATTCTGAACAGGACCCTTCAACATGGCCCCACTCGACCTCTCCATCTGGCTCCTCCATCCTCAAGGCTCATTCACTCTTTCTACACTCAGCCACACAGAATTGCTCATCATTCCCCAAATGCAGTGTTCTGTTCATATCACTAGGCTTTTGTACTTTCTGTTCCCTCTGCTAGGAGCATCCTTCTTCCTTTTGCCTGATGAATTCCTATCTGTCCTTCAAAACTCAGCTCAAAGGTCACCCTCCCTGACTGCTCCAGCCCTGAGTTAGTTGCTCTCTCCTCTGGGATCAGAGCACTCTGTTGCTTTTACATGAGAGTATTGGTCCATTTGGTATAATCATTAGTTGACACTTCTTTTTCTCCTTTGCTAAAACTGTCTGCACCAGGAGCAGGTCAGAAGAATACTTAGCTTTTAAATTTTACTGACACTGAGAAGATGCTCAATAAACGTTGTTTAAGTGAATAAATTGAAAATAAAATCAACCACACTTGCTGCCTTTCACTGAGATGGAATCATGGTGTCCTTTGGCTTTTCTTTCCAGAAACAGTAAAGCTCACGTAGCTCCTATTAAAATGTGGACAAGGAGTTAACCAGACCTAAGTATCTGACCTTTGTTTTCTAATCTTTAAAATAGCGTCAATAATACGGACTTTGTAGAATGAACATGAGGACTCATTGTACAACACCCAGCAGAGTGCTTGACGCAGAGCAGGCACGAAATAAGTTAAAGTTTTTATTATCATAATAGGTAAAACTAACTGAAAACAAAGAAAGTCGAACTGAGCAGCACATCTGTTTACACATCTGTCTCCCCCTTGAGAGCGTGAGCTCTTGATGGGCAGAAACTGTCTTATTTATCTGCGTGTTCCCTGGGGCTGGGAACCCAGTAGGCATTCATTAATTAATTCAGTCCCTCACTCAACAGCATTTATTAAGCTAATGAATGAAATAACTAGCATTTGGGTTCGAATGGTGGCATGCTGTGTGGCGGCATAGAAGGACTCACACATTTGCCCATCTTACAAAACAGAATCACAATTTTGGCAGCTGGAAGGTATCTTAGAGATCACCTTAAAGCTCCTTATTTACAGATGAAGAAATGGAAATAACCCCACAGGAAAGCCATTTTAATTTCAATATTTAACAAAGACTTTCTGAGTTACAAATTAATGCTGACCAAGTAGGAATACAGGTCCATGTTTGTAAAAGTTGGCCCCATCAGTGACTTGTTGAGTAAGCACTATAACTGGGATAGCACCTGACTTACCATGAGGTGAGAAGCTGGCAGGTGGAAAAGAATTTCAGGGAAAAAAAAATCATGGGTTGCACCTTTGAGCATTTTCAGTTCCAGATCATATAGTTCCTCTCTTGGAAAATAAAGCACATTTACCCAATACGCATTTACATTTGTTACTCTGTCCTTTCAAAAGGCAGGTAGAAGGCACAATTTGGGTCATTTAACAAGTTCTTCTTCAAGCAACAACAAAGAACAGATAAAAGTGGTTAGCAGATAGGACTGCATAAATAAGCCTCTTTAATAAACAAACAATCACTTCAATAGAGTGTCCTCCTGGTCTGAATCACCCCCAAGAGGTCTGAAAGCCACTTTCCGCTTTCAGGACAGTCTAGTGTAGAGTTTCCCTGGTGACCCCAAGTGACTGGCTCAGAAGTCAGGAAGGCTGCTCAGGTGGTGCAAAGGGGACAGCCAGGGGCACTGGCCACAGGTGTGCGGACGGAAAACCCAGGAGGCTCTTTGTGCCAAACATCCAGCACCACTAGGCCTTGGTGGCCTGATCTCCAGGAAGCATCTCACTGCATGGCTCTCCTGGGAGGCATCCACCCTGACCCTTGTGTGCAAGGCTGAAAATGAAGTTCAGGCCTTGTATCAGTTTGCTTGGGTTGCCATAACAAAATATCGCCGAATGGGTGGCATAAACAAAGAAATTTATTTTCTCACAGTTCCAAGATCAAGGCGTCTGCAATGTTGGTTTCTTCTGAGGCTTCTCCTTGGCTTCCAGAAGACACCTTCTCACTGTATCCTCACAAGGTCCCTCAGTCTGTTATCTGTGTCCTAATACCCTTTTCTTATAAGGACACCAGTCATATTGGATTAGGGCCTACCTATATGACTTCATTTTACCTTAATTACCTCTTTAAAGGTCTTATCTCCAAATACAGTCACATTCTGAGTCACGACATATGAATTTGGGGGAACACAATTCAGTCCATAATTGGCCTCTTAGCTGTAAGACTGGCTGCCGACTTCTCTCCTGTGGAAGATGAATGAATGAATGAATGAATGAATGCTCTAGACCAGCTGGACACTGAGCTGCAACTGATGCTATGTTTCCGCTGGCCACTCAGGATTTTTCTTAAGTCACGGTGTGAGAAGGAACTACACGGGCGGGGGGCAGCCCCAGGCAGGAGCTGGGGTGGACAGCCAGCCCCGGCTCCAGATAACAAGCTGCTCTCTAGGAACACGTGTTAGGAAGAGTGCTTGATCAGAGTGTCAACTTGTGGGCCAAGGAGGAACACTAAGTGGTTTTGTCTGTCACCTCCTCCACCCCCACTGGAATTCGGCCACAGTCTGATGGAAACTGCCCACTTTCAGGAGAATTTCCCACTATCAGTGAGGCTGTGCTTCGTACTTAGGCTATCACCAGGCTTTCAGAGCAGCGATACTGCTCTCCCCCTGGCAGGCGTGTGGATCTCAAGGGTTGGGGTATGGCACCAAAAGCTACTCTGTGCAGAATGTTCTGTTAATTGGGGGTTTCATTCACATTTCATTCCCTGCACCGACCGTGCGACACGCTACTCCTGCAGCCTCTCTTCATTCGCCCCACGTTATAGTTGAGAAAACGGGGAGGGGCCACATGACAGATAAGGGAGTGAGCTGGGATTCAAGCTTAAATCCAGCCCATGTGGTTCCAAAGCCCATGCTTGGACCCCTACTCACGCTGTCCTCATGTCACTGTGAAGAGGACCAACAGGTCTTCATAAACAGCTGTGTGAGAAAGGGTTAAAGGTCCTAGTGTGGAAGTCCGAGTAGCTGGGTTCCAATCCTTACTCCACAGCTTTGTAGCTGAATGCTTTGGGGCAAGTTACTTAACTCATTAGGCCTCAAATTTCCGTATCTGTTAAAATGGGTCCAATAATAGTACCTACCTCTAAAGGGGTTATAGTGAGGCTTGAAAGGGTTTTACCCACCAGGGGTGTTTAATAAATGATAGTTACTAGTACTATCACATCACAAAATACAATCAATATTATGAATTTGCTCCCACCTGTTTGTGTGTACCCAGTGTGTTGATGAAGAAAAACAAGAGCCCCTACTTACTGAGCACCTACTGTGTGTCATGCTGTAGACTGGGTGTTTTATATATATGACCTCATGTTCATGTATATGACCTTATTTATTCCTTGCAGGCATCCTCTGAGGTAGTTTATAGGATAAGCCTCCTATTCAGATGAAGAAAACAAAGCTCAGAGAGGGTAAGTGATTTGCTTGAAGTCACACAGCTGAAAAAATATAGAGCTGAACTTTGGCTCCAAGACTGACTTCAGAGCTTATGCTTTGAATCACTAAGATACAATGTCTCTCTGAAGTAATAAACCTCAAGAAAAATTCCAGAAGTTACTACCCTCAGCTGTGCATAATCTTTTAAAGAAATCACTTTGAAAGGTGCAAACTAATCCCATCAATGAGTCCATTGTTCTTACTCTTTGGCCCTCAGAAACATCTACAACTCTCAGGAGAAAACTAGTCTCATTCAGTTATATCAGACTCATCTTTTAATCTAAAATAATATCACTTAATTTGATTATTCACCTTATTTCCCAGACTTTGATACAAATGAATTTTGGCTGTTGGTAAAAATCAAATCCACCTTTAGAGGATAAATATTTGCTCCCATCAAGATACTCCAAAGTATGCACTTAAGTGTCTAAAAAGAAACGATCCAGATTGTTTTTAATAGTATCTTTGGAATCAGTGATTCATCTTCCAACGGGACTGCTTTAAAGGGGAGACTCATGTGGGATGCATATGCTCTGATATGTTTATTTAAAACATAACTTAAGGGCTTCCTTGGTGGCGCAGTGGTTGAGAGTCCGCCTGCCGATGCAGGGGACACGGGTTCGTGCCCCGGTCCGGGAGGATCCCACATGCCACGGAGCGGCTAGGCCCGTGAGCCATGGCCGCTGAGCCTGCGCGCCCGGAGCCTGTGCTCCGCAACGGGAGAGGCCACAACAGTGAGAGGCCCGCGTACCGCAAAAAAAAAAAACAAAAAAAAAAACCCATACCTTAAATTTCCTTATATATATTCACAAGTAACTTGCCTGGAAGCCCCAGACACTCAACTCTGCTGAGGCAGGGGAACTGATGAGGTCAGAGTCCTTTTCAATTGTGTCTTGCCTGGACTCTTAAACTCTTATTCAGTGGGTTACAAACATGAGCAAAAGCGTTCATTGAGGAAAGGGACATCCCCACACTTGCACCTTGAAGCAGCTCTCTGTCCTGCAATGCTGAGCCCTAAGACAGAAATGGCAGTTACTAGCTTGAGAGAGTTTCGGGCTCTAAAGAGACAAATGAGAGTATTGGGTACAGCTTTTTTGATAGGAAGTCAGCAGTTCTCTCATTCATGGAACTACCCTGAACTTAAATGCCTCCCAGTTGCTGGAAACCTGGTGTTGCTTCTGATCCCAGACAGTGTTGGTTAAATTTAGACAAAATTTCTTCATCTGATTTTTATGTGGCCAGCCATATGACAATCAGTTTCATGTCAGACACATGGGACCACCCTTCCACAGCCTTTCTCAGTCTCCAGCACTTGATAAGTCAGGGTGGCTAACACAGCCCAAAGACATTCTAACTGGGTTTAGTCATTACATCAGACCCTACTTAAATCCCTCCTTTCAAATGTACTCAGAACACAGCCTTTCTACTTTTTGCATGGCATAAGTTAGGTTTCTTCAAGCTCTATGTCACTTTTAGTTTTGCCTACAGTGCCGCCCTGTTCCTTCCAAAGCTCCCTCTCTCACCCGACTGTGCTTCCCAGATGTTCGCAACCTTGAAACATCCCAGATGACAAAATGTATACACATTGTAATTGTCCAAGTAAGTCCATCTTCACTTGCTTTGCTCTGGTTCCCATTTGTCTTATCAAGTTAAATAGTAAAACTTTAATTGGTGCGGTAGGCAGAATAATGGCCCCCTAAAGATGTCCACATCCTAATCCAGGAAGCTGTGAATATGTTACATTACATGGCAAAGGGGAATTAAAGTTGCAGATGGAATTAAGGTTGCTAATCAGCTGACCTTAAAACAGGGAGACAATCCTGGATTAACCAGGTAGAACTAATGTTATCCCAAGGTCCTTAAAAGTGTAAGGAGGTCAGAGTGATGTAATATTTAACTGGACCCATTATTGCTGGCCCTGAAGATGGAGGAAGAAGGCCAAACGCCAAGGAGCTTGGGCAGCTTCTAGAAGCTGGAAAGAGCAAGGAGACAGATTCTCCCCTAGAGCCTCCGAAAGGGAACATAATCCTGCTGAGACCTTGATTTTAGCCCAGTGAGACCCATTTCAGGCTTACAAACTATAGAATTTAAGATAATAAATTTGTGTTGTCTTAAGCCACTAAATTTAGGATTAGATGATTTGTTACAGTAGCGATAGAAAACGTATACAGTTACCTGGGACCTAAATAACCAGAAAATACAATTCACTGATATTTTTTTCTGCTTATCGCTTTCAAGAGAAATATACAGGGCTTCTTTGGTGGCGCAGTGGTTAAGAATCCACCTGCCAATGCAGGGGACACGGGTTTGAGTGCTGGTCTGGGAAGATCCCTCATGCCGTGGAGCAACTAAGCTCGTGTGCCACAACTACTGAGCCTGCGCTCTAGAGCCTGCAAGCCACAACTACTGAGCCCGTATGCCACAACTACTGAAGCCCACGCACCTAGAGCCCGTGCTCCGCAACAAGAGAAGTCACTGCAGTGAGAAGCCCGTGCACCACAACGCAGAGTAGCCCCCGCTCGCCGTAACTAGAGAAAGCCCGCGGGCAGCAATGAAGACCCAACATGAAAGAAAGAAAAGAAAGAAGAGAGAGAGAGAGAGAGAGAGAAGGAAGGAAGGAAGGAAGGAAAGGAAGAAAGAAAGAAAGAAAGAAAGAAAGAAAGAAAGAAAGAAAGAAAGAAAGAAAGAAAGAAAGAAAGAAGGAAGGAAGGAAGGAAGGAAGGAAAGAAAGAAATCTCAAGAAAAGTTTAAATCAACTATTTTAAGCAAGCTCTTAGATTGAGACAGACTCTCACATGGAAAGTTGGGGGCCACATGTTTCCTGGGGAGAGCTCTCAGGAGATGCACCTGTAAGGGGTGAGGACCCAGCAGAGGGAGACACTGGCCTGTAACGCAGCTGCATCTGAGGGTTTAGCTGACCCAACAGGCAACTCTGCAGCTGGGGCAGCCCTTCAAGATTGTCCCAAATTGAGGCAATGGGGCTGAACTTTTGTCTCCACATCATCCAGCCTGGGAAGGAGTATAACCTTGGGCCGGGCAGTGCCTGATGGCTACGGGCCATGCCCAGCTAGGAACACAACTGTGAGTCATTGGAGCTGCTGGAGGACAGGTGGGTGGGTCCTGAGGAGGAGATCTGGGCAGGCATAATAGTATTCACCACCAGCAATCGATATTTCTAGGGTATATGAGATCTATCTGAGCCCTATCTACATTCCATCTTGTCTTGATACAACAGATAAGAAGAACTCTTATTTGCCTGGTGCTTCTTATGTAGCAGATACTAGGCTTAAGGACTCTACACTCATCATCTCTAATCCTAGCCAAGTAACTACCATGAGTTCCATTTCACAGATGAGAATACTAAGGCTCGGAAGCTCAGGCTGGTGACGCAACTTGTCCCAAGCCACCCAGCTCGTTAAGTGGTGGAGTCAGGTTTTGACATCAAAGCCGGCCCCCTTAATCCCCAGTCGGCCATGGAGCTCATGGAGCGAATGAACGTTTACAAACATCTGACACCACAAGATTCTTGACCATCAAAGAAAGATAAGATTATATTCGGTAAACTCTGCTTCTTACATAGGAATAGGGGCCCGAGACCAATTGATAAGGTATTAAACAAGGATTGAAATAAGTAAGGACTTCTGGTGGCCCAAAAAGGTTGAGTAGATCAAGGTCTGTACTACATGCTATAAATCAAAGTTAACTACATTTTTGCTCCACACTGTACATGGTGAATTGGGTCATAATTTTTACGTATGCCTCAGTGTTCACTTCCCAAATGGAAGCTCCTAAGGGAAAAGCCTCAAGACAGTCTACCTTTCCTCATATGGCCCCTAGCACTGCGTCAACACAGGACCACATATCATAAATACCATTTGATTATTTTCTTCCCTCGCAGCCTTGGCCCAGACCCCATCTTACAGCCTATAATGCAATAGCACTCCCTGTAACACTCTCCCTGTGGGTTGGGTCTAAAAAATACATACAGTGCTCTGGAAAACGCTGTAAAAGCTCTCTTCTTTAATAAGGATCCTGGTGTCCCGTGATGGATGCTATAAAATCATGGACCGGCTGGTGTGTTCATAGCCGTGTGGGCCCATTAACAGCGTCTGGTTCTGCGGTAACATACTTCATATCCTGGGCAGGGAAAGGTGGTCACCAGAGAGCAAAAGCTAAAGGATTTATTATAAATAACACTAGGTGACCCTGGAGTAAACACAGCTGTGCCCTCATGGTGTCTTGTCAGCGCTGCTCCCTCAGTAGATTAAAGAAATCCATGTTTTATGGGGCCATCATTTATTCTGTATATACACCACAGAAGGCGGCTTTTCCATCAAACCTTGCTCATTGCATATAAGGTTTCAAGCCCTGGAATTGTATGAAGCAGAGATGCTTCATGAAAACACTTATTCTCACATGTTCTAATATTTTCAAAGTGGGATGAAGATCAGTTCCTATTTGTTCCTAAATGATTTACACGGCATTTCTGGCTCTGCACAACTTGTAGCTGCCCTTCTGCTTTCTTACAGGCTCTTCCCATGCACGCCCTGGCCCCCTGCCCTGCAGCCGGGGTGAGCAGAGTCAGCAGGAGACTTTATCTAGGAGGGTTCGGGAGCTGCCTGTCATCTTCCAGCTGTGGGGCTTGGGCGATTCCTTCAATCCACTGGGCCTTCTTTTGCTCATCCTCAAGTGCGGAGAATGAGCTCTGCTTCCTGGAATTGCACTGAGTTAGGTTGGTTGTCTCTGAATTGGAGGGCAGAGTGGGACGGGAGTAGCAACATAGAGAAAGGCTCTTTAAACTGTTGGGGGGAAATAGAGGCACAGACTTAAAAAACAAACATGTATAACTGATTCACTTCGCTGTACTGCAGAAACTAACAGAACATTGTAAATCAACTATACTCCAATAACCTGCTGGGGAAAATTTAGAATATACAAGAATGTTATTAAATTTATATAACATTATTATATGATTATATGCATGTTAATAAATATAAATATTTATTAATATATTAATCTAAAATCACACAAGGGCTATGTAGCTATTGTGTGTACATATGTATATGAGCACGTGTCTGTGTATAAAACCTTTGTGTGATCTCACATGTATGCAATTAGCACAGCAGTGCATGCATAACTTATAGCTACACATGTGCTGGGGAGATCCGCCGGGGCCACCACACAGCAAAGACGTGGCAACAGACTTACGCTGCCAACAGTGGTGGTGAGTCAATGGCCACCTGGGGGTTTTCTCTCAAGGTTCCATCGCTTCTCCAACCACTTCCTCCTCATTGGTCAGAATGAGACCCAGAGAAACTAGACCTTTCATTGTCTTCTCTACCCTCCACAAACTGAGTCAAAAGGAGACATCCTTAATTAGGTGGGTGGTGTGTCTGTAATTCCACACAATTGGATTTTTGCAGAAAAAGCTATCAGCCATCACTGGAGTGAAAACAAATTCTTAAAGGTTCTGTTTATACATGAATTTTGTTGCCTCACCTCCATTCCAAAAGCAAAAAAACACAGCATATCATCTACTCAAATAATGCAGCTTTACTGTCACAAGCTCAGGGCCACCAAGTGTTATCTATTCATTTGTGTTCCGAGGACCCACTCCATGTCAGGCATGCTGCTAAGCCCTGGGATTTCATAAGTCTCCATGACATCACCCCTGCCCTTGATGGGGGGAGATGGAAAAGTCCACAAAGCATGTGTCAGCGATGAGCTCTGTTCAGAGTCATGGGCACAAGTCAGTTGCCTGGGGATCCAGAGAAGCCTTCAGTTTTCTAAGGAGTGTGTTGCATTTTGCCAGATAAGGAACAGCAGAGTGGATGGAGCAAGGTGTAAAGGACAGAGGGAACCTCATCTCTGAAGGCACAGAGGTGTGGAATTGCTCAGGAGGACCGCCTAGCAGGGGTGTGCCGTTCTGAACGACAAGAGAACAGAGGGTGTTAGGAAAAGTGTCAGGAGAAGACCTAGTACATTAAGTAAGGGCAGCTTGTTAGAGTTATATATGTTCTGACTTTATATTACAAGCAGAGGAGTGGGATTGAAGGCTTATACGGAGGAGACAGGCATGATGGTACAGTGGGGTCCACTATTGAGGATTAAACATATATTTTCCCTTTTTTCATCAGCAAGTTAAAGATATTGGAGATGGACTGGGACACATTAGTCAAGCCTTAAAAAATCAGATCAGTATTTAGTCATGTTAATTACCAGATCATTTTGTAGGATGCTATTCTATCATCACTGTTAGGGCACACATACACATAAACACACAAACACAACCTTTAACTTGCCACATGAAGATTTCCTCAAAACTGGAACTTACCCATTTTATTTATTTATTTTTAATTTAATTAATTTATTTTTTTATACAGCAAGTTCTTATTAGTTATCCGTTTTATACATATTAGTGTATACATGTCAATCCCAATCTCCCAATTCATCCCACCACCACCACGCCCCGCCCCACCACTTTCCCCCCCTTGGTGTCCACACCTTTGTTCTCTACATCTGTGTCTCTATTGCTGCCCTGCAAACCGGTTCATCTGTACCATTTCTCTAGGTTCCACATATATGCATTAATATACAATATTTGTTTTTCTCTTTCTGACTTACTTCACTCTGTATGACAGTCTCCAAGTCCATCCACGTCTCAACACATGACCCAGTTTCGAAGGAACCTACACATTTTATTTAAAAAAAAATTTTTCATCTAACAGCTTTGCTTTTTAACAGCTTTCTTGATATATAATTCACATACCGTACAATTCAGTCATTTAAAACATAAAATTCAATGGCTTTTGGTACATTCACAGAGCTGCACATCCAACACCACAGTCAATTTTAGAGCATTTTCACCACCCCAAAAACCTCGCCACCCTTAGTCATCACCCCGAACCCTCCAGCTGCCTCAACCCTAGGCAACCACTAATCTTTCTGTCTTTGTAGATTTGTCTTTTCTGGATATTTCATATAAATGAAGTCATACAATTTGTGGTCTTTTGTGACTGCCTTCTTTCACTTAGTATAAGATTTTCAAGGTTCATACATGTATGTATCAGTACTTCATTCCTTTTTATGGTTGAGTAATATTCCATTATATGGATATAGCACATTTTATACTTATCCATTCATCAGTTGATGGACATTTTGGTTGTTTCTACTTTTTAGCTATTATCAACAATGCTACTGTGAACATTCAGGTACAAATTTTTATGTGGGCATATGTATTTATTTCTCCTGGGTATATACCTAGGAGTAGAATTGCTGGGTCATGTGGTAACTCTATATTTAACATTTTGAGGAACTGCCAGACTGTTTTCCAAAGCAGTAGCACCATTTCACATTCCCACCAGCAGTGAATGAGAGGAACCTATTCACTTTAATGCCAAACTCTCCTGTTAACTCCTGTAGGAATTCCCCTTTGGATAGAAGGACTGGCTCCCGGCCCTCAGTGCTGAAGGAAGAAGTATTTGCCGTGGCTGCCTTCACTTTCAGCCCTGTTTGGAACTTATTTTAGAGTTATCTAGGCCATCCCCTTGGTTTCAGGCAGACTCAACCTCTGGGACGGTTGGAATAGAATGCTTATTTTCCTGTTTCTCAGGAGTATTTTGAGGAGGGAAATTCTTTATGATCCTTGGCATGGAATGGCATGATTTTACAGAGTCTGTTGGTGGTGGTTGCCACAACGAATGGAATAGCTGTAATACTTAACATTACTGAATGTTAGCCTTGGAAGGGACAGTGAAGAGGCCGTTTAGTCCAGGCATGGTAAATAAGCTGCAGCAGTCTGATCAGCTGTAGGCACGTGGGATTATGGAAGTCTGTCCAGGCTCAGGAAAAGGGCTGGGATTGATTAACAATGTCTGCCCTGGCGACAGGAGGGCATCAGTGGTGGCGCATATGCTACCTATTCGCTTTCCCTGATTGAAGCCAGCCACAGCACAGCTGAGGCTGCAGCCAAGGTCACACAGCTGGTTAATGACAGAGCTGGAGCAAGAATCAGTTCAATGCTTTTTTTTTTCCCTCTGCACTATACTGCCCTCAGTTCTGAAAAGTGCCTCATAAAGGGACCTGTTTAGGGACAGGACTACAGTTACCAAGTCAGCAGATCAGTTTCCATCTTGCTATGTTCCGACAGCTCTCATCAGTGCCTATAAGAATGAGTCCATCAGTATGAAAAAAATATATATATAACTGAGTCACTTTGCTGTACAGCAGAAATTAACACAACATTGTAAATCAACTATACTTCAATAAAATTAAAAAAAAAAAAGAACTACTCCGTCAGGGTAACTAGTTAATGATTATAAAGGCTTAGTAAATGCTAGCTAATAAAGAGGGGCCATTCCCACCTCCTGAACCCCCATATCTCCAGCATTCATGTGGAATGCTCTTTGAAGTCCACAAACTTGATGCATTTGCACACAGGGAGTGTTGAGGGGGATGGGTTTCGACCAAAAAAAAAAAAAAAAAGTTAAGCCTCTTCTGATTTGAAAGGGAATGCCTGTGTGTGTGTGATTTCCATTTGAACAAAGAGAAAGAAGCTCCATATTTGGCCCTTAGGTCAATCAAACCCTTTTCCTGAAACAGTAAGGGTCAAGGTCATTCTAGGGGAGAAAAATTATTTTTCTATAGGGGAGAAATGAATATTGTCTATGAAAGATAACCTTTTTTTTTTTGCGGTACGCGGGCCTCTCACTGTTCTGGCCTCTACCGTTGCGGAGCACAGGCTCCAGACGCGCAGGCTCAGCGGCCATGGCTCACGGGCCCAGCCGCTCCGCGGCTTGTGGGATCCTCCCGGACCGGGGCACGAACCCACGTCCCCTGCATCGGCAGGCGGACTCTCAACCACTGCACAACCAGGGAAGCCCAAGATAACCATTTTTTAAATCCTCAAATCTGTTTGTTTCATTAGAATGTAAAATATGCCTTTCTCCTTTTCCACTGTATTAATGAATTAAATTAGAGACCAACAAAAAATTTCATAGAACTCAGAGAACTTTTGTACCTAATTCCTTTTCTTTTTAAATGTTATTACATAAAAATAGAAATAATACAAAAATGATCTTCCTTTTCCTTCTGTCCCTCTACCTCTTTTTTTTTTTTTCCTTCCCATCATCACTTGAGCACCTACCGTACATCCTGCATTCCACCAGGATTCAAGTGAGTGAGCCACAGTCCCTGCACCTGAGGAGCTCAATCCCATGGGGCCTGTGCTTCTTCCCTGCCCAGGAGGAAGCAGAGACCAAGTGCTTCCAGGGAAAGGCTCTGGAAGACCAGTAGGTGGTCCGTGGGCAGAGAAGCAGTAGAAAAGCGTTCCATGATCAGGATGCACAAAGGCATGGGAGGCTTCCAGAAATGCAAAAAGCTGACGATGCTGAAGCAGAAGATCAATGTAGAGGAGAGAATTTAGAGGTGCCGCAGGAGGTGACGCTGGGAAAGGGACCTCTCTTCTCAGGTTCCTGGGGTGAACCTGGCTCCAAACCCCTTGTGTGGAGAAGAAGACTGGTTTTTTCATCAAACTGTTGAAACCAAATCCTGAATGCAGGCAGGGGTGTGTGTGTGCGTGCGTGCGTGCATGCGTGTGTATGTGTGTGTGAGAGAGAGACCACATTTTATTTATTCATTCATTCTTTGATGGACGTTTGGGTTGTTTTCACTTTTTGGCTATTATGAATAAACTTGCACATGAAAAGTTCGTATGTAAGTTTTCATGTGGCCCTGTGTTTTCATTTCCTTAAGCTGTAGATGGAGGAGTAGAAATGCTGGGCCATTTGGAACTCTGTTTGACATTTTGAGAAATTGCCAAATTGTTTTCCCAGGATATCTTTAAAATCTGAATTTAAAAGGTAATTTAAAACCTTCAAAATATATAACTTTCCTTTAACAATTATACACAGCAACACATGCTCCTCAAGGATTATGTGCATATTATTGTCAAATGACAAAACTAAAACAGTTTAGTAATGAGTCTGATGTCCTTTGTTCAAAGGCAAACAATCCATGTCTTGTGGGAATATAGTGCTCTTTCCAAAGGATTTTGGTCAAGAGTGATGTTTACAGTATGTAGAGGCAACAAGGGGCAACTTGGAAATAGTGCATGATTGTCTAGGAGGTTAGGGATTTCCTTACAAGGCTACAGGTCCTATTTTCTAGAGTAAGGTGAGCTAGCTGAAGCTGAGTTGGGGGATTGTGGTTGGTGTTAGTTTTCCGTGACAGAGAGGTGTTTCCTGTAAGTGCAGGCTGACTTAGGTTTAGATTTGTGACTTGAGCTGGGCCCTGGGGCAGCCTCAATTTTGTGGGTCTGGATTTACGAATTAACTTTATCATTATATAAGCAGGACATTTCTTATGCCTGCAGTTCAGGACTAGAGCATCTGAGACTCAGGGAGGCTATGTCTAAAGAGATCTCCTTCCTCCCAGGAAATCCCAGGTTAGTGCCTCAGACTCATGGAGGAGTAGTTTCCTGCCTGCCTGGCCTAAAATCTTTTCTTGGTTTTTCTTCGTTTGTTTGTTTGTTTTTTGCGGTACGCGGGCCTCTCCCTGCTGCAGCCTCTCCCACTGCAGAGCACAGGCTCCATACACGCAGGCCCAGCGGCCATGGCTCATGGGCCCAGCCGCTCTGCAGCATGTGGGATCCTCCTGGATCGGGGCACAAACCCGTGTCCCCTGCATCAGCAGGCGGACTCTCAACCACTGCGCCACCAGGGAAGCCCTTTTCTTGGTTTTATATAGAGATATTGGCTTTGATCGATGCTCACATCTCTTAGTTCCTCCCTCCACCTATAATTGACCAATGTCTATGGGATCAATTAGGGTGAAGGCAAAGGCCTAGATAGTTCTGTGATTTCTGAATTCCCACAAAAATACAGGAAAGGAAACACCAAGTGAAACCCCTATCATTAGCAGAAGATCTGGGCAACACTCCCTTGACTGTTTGGGTCCCAGTAGCCCAAATTGGGGTGGCCGATGGGATGAAGAAAGGGGTCATTGAGCTAGACAGCAAGACTGGGGTGGGGAAGGGCCTAACCCAAAGAGCTGACTGCCCACCTACTCTGTGCCAGGTATTCTAGGTCCAGCTCCTTATTTATCCCCATTTTTATAGAGGAGGAAACCGAGAGCTCACAGATAGGAAACCAAGAGCTTGGATGCCCCACAGCAGTAAAAGGCAAAACAGAAATGAAGACAGAGTAGGTCTGCATCCCCACATTGGCCTCCCAACTGGGCCACCATCCCTGGGATCTGAAGCATAGAGGTTGGAAGAGGAGCGAGGGCCTGGCATCCACCCCACATCGTTCAGTGGCCTTCAAGCACCAGCACGTGGTCCTGCCCAGCAGAGCAGCAGTCACTGCTGTTTTGGAGGCAATCATATATTTTTAATGACCTGCAAAATCTCCCTGTGAGAAGGGAGGGAGAGTTGAAATTACAGCCAAGTAATTTGCATTGCGAATCAAGTTATCCTCCCTCCTGCTCTCCAAGAATATGCAGAAATAAATGCCTCCTAATGAACCCTGGGGGGCTGAGGCTTTGATATGAACTCTGCTGCAGGGGTAAAGAGTTCTAGCCAGACTGAAACCCAGTGTGAGGTTGGAGCAGGAGGGCTGGGGTAGCCCCCTTCAGAGCGAGGGAGAAAGGAAATTGGATTATCTTGCTAGCAGTTGGTGTTTTTCCATCTCTTAAAACCGCAGGTTAGAGCTCCCCTCCTTCAGATGGGGGGAATTTGATTTAGTCCTACTTATCCAGCCGGCTGCTTACCCGACTCCGACCCCTCCACCTTGGCCTCACTCACTAACCCTCAAGCTCCTTCCAGACTCTCTGGACCGACAGAGACCAGGAGCTCAAAAGCCTTTGCCTTTTCCAGAACTAAAGACCTATTAAAGATAGATAGATAGATAGATGATAGATAGATGATAGATAGATAGATGATAGATGATAGATAGATAGATAGATAGATGATAGATAGTTAGATGATAGATAATAGATAGATAGATGATAGATACATAGATACATAGATAGATGATAGATAATAGACAGACAGATGATAGATAGATAGATAGATAGATGATAGATAGTTAGATAGATGATAGATAGACAACCTTTCTATCTGAAGTCAGGTAGCCTTTAGTTCTGGCTACCATCGGGAAAATGCCAACCCGCCCCCCCCCACCCCCCGCCAGCGCCTCCAGGGTCTGTGTTTATTCTGCACAGTGAGATGTGTGTGTAGGCAAGTATGTGCTTGCAGGCCTGAGCCGTGTGAGGGCTGGCCTGTGAGCTGAGTGGTGTGGGTCTAAGGGCACGTGGATGTGGTATTTGCATGGGCTTGAGAGATGTGGTAATGATGGTTTGTGTGGACCTGTGAAAGAGAGGAGGTGGGGAGGCCTGCTCACAGCCTCCATCCGGGAGTTGGTGGGGATGGGCACAAGCCCAGCTCGGACAAAGGGAGTCCACAGAAGATCCGGAGCTCCATGCCAGCTGTGCCTCTCTGCCACCTCCTTGCCCTCACCTTTCCCCAGAACTGCAAACACATCCTAGTGATCAAGATTCTCACTTCTCCCTGCTGGCCCTGCCTGAGAGGAGCCTGGAAACCCAGCAAAGCCCCTGGTGGGAAATAAGACCTTGTACCCTGAGGCAGGGCCCCTCAGTGGTTAAGAAATGGGTGCATCCTTCAGACAACTTGATTTCAAAGCCCACATCCACTGATCAGAAAGAGTAGAACAGATTCTTCTATCCTTCTACTTCCTCATCTGGGAAAATAGAGATGGTAGAGGACCGATCCTGACGGGTAGTGGTAAATGCTTACGTGCTAATACATATGAGTTATTGGAGTGAAGGGGTTGGTGACTGCTCAGCACTTTAGGATCCCATTATTGCAATCAGTATTGGTCTAAGATGATTAAGCCTTCCTTTTTTATTGAATGAAAGATTCTTTAAATTCTATAGTGCTTTGCAATTTTCAAAAGTTTCACACACGTAATTTCATATAATCCCATAACCCCTTTTTTTACGCGTACCCCTATTTTGCCCCTCTCCCTTCCCTTTCCCGACTGGTAACCACTAGTTTGTTCTCTATATCTGTGAGTCTGCTTCTTTTTTGTTATATTCACTAGTTTTTTGTATTTTTTAGACTCCACATATAAGTGATATCATACAGTATTTGTCTTTCTCTGTCTGACATTTCACTTAGCATCATGCCCTCCAAGGCCATCCATGTTGCTGCAAATGTTGTTCCTTTTTATGAGTAGTTTTCATAAACTGAGTAATTTTCCATTGTATATACCACATCTTCTTTATTCATTCATCTGTTGATGGACACTTAGGTTGCAATTGTAAATAATGCTGCTATGAACATTGGGGTGCACGTGTCTTTTGAATTAGTGTTTCTGTTTTTTTCGGATATATTCCCAGCAGTGAAATTGGTGGATTATATGGCAGTTCTATTTTCAGCTTTTTGAGAAACGTTCATACTGTTTTCCACAGTGGCTGCACCAATTTACATCCCCACCAACAGTGTACAAGGGTTCCCTTTCCTCCACATACTCACCAGCATTTGTTATTTGTGTTCTTTTTGATAATAGCCATTCTGACAGGTGTGAGATGATATCTCATTGTGGTCTTGATTTGCATTTCCCTAATGATTAGCGATGTTGAGCATTTTTATGTGTGATTTAACCGTCTTAAGGTGCTCTGAGGGACAGTAGGCAGAGGCCTGTGGGTTAGGGCCATACCCAAGGACATAAATAACTTAACCCACAGTATAAGGAGGGTCTGTGCTGACAAGGGTGCTTTCAGGATTTCCTTCTTGGTGATGGCACAGTGTACATATGTTTGGGGAACTTGTCTACATCAAGATGTCCCTGAAAAAAAAAAAAAGAGGAGAGGAACTGTTATAGATTGAAAAGAAACTTGGGTCATATTAAATCAAATGCAGTTGGGAACATTGATTAGATGCTGATTTAAATGAATCAAGTATTTAAAAGTTATGAGACAGTCAAGAAAATTTGAACACTGGATGGATATTAGATAATATTAAAGAATTATTGTTAATATTTTTAGATATATTCATGATATTGTGGTTACGTGAAAAGGCCACACAGTCCTTTATCTCTTAGAAAATATACTGAAATGGGTGAAGTGATAAAATGGGATTTAATTTAAAATAATCTAGCTGGTGGGGTTAGTTTAGGAAACAGGCAGAAGCAGATAAAACAAGATTGGCAAGGTGACGGTTCAAAGGGCTCCATTACATTATTTTCTCTAAGTTTGTGGGTTTGAACATTTCTAAAATTAAAATATTAAGAAGAAAAGAAGAAGCCCCTTCTGGAGCTGCCACTTGGAAGGCGGCTTCTGCCCTCCCACCATGTCACCAGGACAAGATGTTTCAGTCAGGCCCTTGGACTAGCAGGGAGGGGCACAGCTGAGCAGTGCTTTCTAAGTCCTATAAATCAACAAGCACAGCTGAAGCCATTTAGTAGGAAGCTTGTTAATAAGAAAAATCTGGTTTAAATGAGTCATTTTATTGGGGAGAGGGAGCAGAGAATGATGGAGAACAGGGCCGCCCTGGCAATGAGCAGGTTTATAACTAGTGCCAAGCTCTTCCTCACAGGCTAGGATTGGGTTGCATTAACTCTATCGCCACCTCGAACCTTTTCCAGGACAGTAAACCCAAGGTGGGAGCAACAGGCGTGGGGTATGGGCCTGGAGCCTGTGCAGGGGAGGGCGCTGTTAGGTGATCTACCTCCTCACAGACGTGAGGGGTCCCCAAGGGTGTGCTGGGCGTTTCCATATTCTAGGGAGGCCACATCTGGGATCTAGCAGAGACTCTCATAGACCCAGGGCAGAAAAGTGAAGGAGAAAACAGTCAGCTTGATAGAGAGAAGGTTTTAAATAGAGTAAACTGAGCCAAAGAGAGAAGGAAGGGCTCCTGCAGAAGTGGGACTTTGAAGGGGGATCTTAATGGAAAAGAACCTAAGAGGGACCCTGAGAAATTATCTAGCCAAACCCAGGTGAGGATGCTTGTGGTAAATTGCACTGGAAAGTGGTTTTTGATGAAAGGGGCCTTGGAGGGCAGCTTGGCTCGGCTTGCTCAGCCCAAGGCCTAAGAAAGCCCAGGCACCTGAGTTCAGGGCTTAGGTAGTGACAGACCAAGGCAAGGGGCCCTGGAGAAACCATGAACTCAGCTCTCTCTCCTTTCTGAATTTGCCAATGACCCAGGGCTGATGCAGGGGTAAGAGGAATAGCACTGAATTTGGAGTCAAAAAACCCAAGTTCCAGCTCCAGCTTCGCCATTTCCTAGTGGTAAAACTTTGGGCAATCAATTGCTTGCACTCTTTCAGCCTGTTTCTCTATTGGCAACAGAATGAACAATATCTGTTTTACAGGTTGCTGTAGAGGAGTATTTGTGCAGTAAAAAGTGCATAGGATTTGGAGGCAAGAGCCATGGAGGCTCAAGCACAGGCCTCACCAACTATAAGCTGTGTACCTTCAAGCCAGGCGGTGCCTCTGAGCCCCTATTTCCTCGTCTGAAAAATGGGCGAAGAATACCAGCTTAACATGAAGACATAAAGGGGAAATGTAAGTAATCGATTTGTCACAGTGTCTAGCACAGGAAAACACTCAATGATGTTAATGATATAAAGTATAAGAACAGAAATGAGGTGAAATGTGGGGAGAAAGCACACTGGGAAGAGAGAAGGGAGCTCAGATCTTTCCAGGCTTCTGGACAACTCAACATTGACCTCTGGTACTTTGTTTTTATCTTTTCACTTGGACTACAAGGACCACCTGGTTTTAATGCAGGCACACTTCTGCTTTGATATGCAGTAGACTTGGTAGTGACTATTAGATAAATAAAGTCACTTGATTGATTTGAGACCTTTCTCCACAGAGAAAAACTACAGAAACTAGCCTGGCCATGATCGAGGTTTTGTTTTGTTTTGTTTTGTTTCATTTTTTTTTTAATGCAGCAGGTTCTTATTAGTTATCCATTTTATACATATTAGTGTATACATGTCAATCCCAATCTCCCAATTCAGACCAACACCACCACCACCCCGCCCCCGCTTTCCCCCCTTGGTGTCCATACGTTTGTTCTCTACATTTGTGTATCTATTTCTGCCTTGCAAACCAGTTCATCTGTACCATTTTTCTAGATTCCACATATATGCCTTAATATACGATATTTGTCTCTCTCTTTCCGACTTACTTCACTCTGTATGACAGTCTCTAGATCCATACACGTCTCTACAAATGACCCAATTTCGTTCCCTTTTATGGCTGAGTAATATTCCATTGTATAGATGTACCACATATTCTTTATCCAATCCTCTGTGGATGGGCGTTTAGGTTGCTTCCATGACCTGGCTATTGTAAACAGTGCTGCAGTGAACATTGGGGTGCATGTGCTTTTTGAATTATGGTTTTCTCTAGGTATATGGCCAGTAGTGGGATTGCTGGGTCATATGGTAATTCTATTTTTAGTTTTGTAAGGAACCCCCATACTGGTCTCCATAGTGGCTGTATCAATTTACATTCCCACCACGAGTGCAAGAGGGTTCCCTTCTCTCCACACCCTCTCCAGCATTTTTTGTTTGTAGATTTTCTGATGATGCTCATTCTAACTGGTGTGAAGTGATACCTCATTGTAGTTTTGATTTGCATTTCTCTAATAATTAGTGATGTTGAGCAGCTTTTCATGTGCCTCTTGGCCATTTGTATGTCTTTGGAGAAATGTCTATTTAGAACTTCTGCCCATTTTTTGATTGGATTGTTTGTTTTTTTTAATATTGAACTGCTTGAGCTGTTTATATATTTTGGAGATTAATCCTTTGTCCATTGATTTGTTTGCAAGTATTTTCTCCCATTCTGAGGGTTGTCTTTTCATCTTGTTTACAGTTTCCTTTGCTGTGCAAAATCTTTTAAGTTTCATTAAGTCCCATTTGTTTATTTTTGTTTTGTTTTTATTTCCATTACCCTAGGAGGTGGGTCAAAAAAGATTTTGCTGTGATTTATGTCAAAGAGTGTTCTTCCTATGTTTTCCTCTAAGAATTTTATACGGTCCGGTGTTAAATTTAGGTCTTTAATCCATCTTGAGTTTATTTTTGTGTATGGTGTTAGGGAGTGTTCTAATTTCATTCTTTTACATGTAGCTGTCCAGTTTTCCCAGCTTACTGAAGAGATGTTGAAGAGACTGTCTTTTCTCCATTGTATATCCTTGTCTCCTTTGTCATAGATTAGTTGACCATCGGTGCGTGGGTTTATGTCTGGACTTTCTATCCTGTTCCATTGATCTGTATTTCTGTTTTTGTGCCAGTACCATATTGTCTTGATTACTGTAGGTTTGTAGTATAATTTGAAGTCAGGGAGCCTGATTCCTCCAGCTCCGTTTTTCTTTCTCAAGATTGCTTTGGCTATTTGGGGTCTTTTGTGTCTCCATACAAATTTTAAGATTTTTTGCTCCGCTTCTGTAAAAAATGCCATTGGTAATTTGATAGGGATTACACTGAATCTGTAGATTGCTTTGGGCAGTATAGTCATTTTCACAATATTGATTCTTCCAATCCAAGACCATGGTATATCTCTCCATCTGTTTGTATCATCTTTGATTCCTATCATCAGTGTCTTATAGTTTTCTGAGTACAGGTCTTTTATCTCCTTAGGTAGGTTTATTACTAGGTATTTTATTCTTTTTCTTGCAAAGGTGAATGGGTTTCTTTCCTTAATTTCTCTTTATGTTCTTTCATTGTTAGTGTATAGGAATGCAAGAGATTTCTGTGCATTAATTTTGTGTCCTGCAACTTTACCAAATTCACTGATTAGCTCTAGTAGCTTTCTGGTGGCATCTTTAGGATTCCCTGTGTATAGTATCATGTCATCTGCAAACAGTGACAGTTTTACTTCTTCTTTTCCAACTTGGATTCCTTTTATTTCTTTTTCTTCTCTGATTGCCTTGGCTAGGACTTCCAAAACTATGTTGAATAATAGTGGCAAGAGTGGACATCCTGGACTTCCCTGGTGGTGCAGTGGTTAAGAATATGCCTGCCAATGCAGGGGACACAGGTTCGAGCCCTGGTCCGGGAAGATCCCACATGCTGCAGAGCAACTAAGCCTGTGCGCCTCAACTACTGAGCCTGCACTCTAAAGCCTGCAAGCCACAACTACTGAGCCCGCATACTGCAACTACTGAAACCCGCATGCCTAGAGCCTGTGCTCCACAACAATAGAAGCCACCACAATGAGAAGCCCGCACACCACAACAAAGAGTAGCCCCTGCTCGCCACAACTAGAGAAAGCCTGCGCCCAGCAATGAAGACCCAACACAGCCAAAAATAAATTAAAAAAAAAAAAAAGAGCGGACATCTTGTCTTGTTCCTGATCTTAGAGGAAACGCTTGCAGTTTTTCACCATTGAGAATAATGTTTGCTGTGGGTTTGTCGTATATGGCCTCTATTATGTTGAGGTAGGTTTTGTCTATGCCCACTTTCTGGAGAGTTTTTAATCATAAATGAGTCTTGAATTTTGTGAAAAGCTTTTTCTGCGTCTGTTGACATGATCATATGGTTTTTATTCTTCAATTTGTTAATATGGTGTTTCACACTGACTGATTTGCATATACTGAAGAATCCTTGCATCCCTGGAATGAATCCCACTTGATCATGGTGTATAATCCTTTTAATGTGTTGTCGGATTCTGTTTGCTAGTATTTTGTTGAGCATTTTTGCATCTATATTCCTCAGAGATATTGGTCTATAATTTTCTTTTTTTGTAGTATCTTTGTCTGGTTTTGGTATCGGGGTGATGATGGCCTCATAGAATGAGTTTGGGAGTGTTCCTTCCTCCGCAAATTTTTGGAAGAGTTTGAGAAGGTTGGGTGTTTGCTGTTCTCTAAATGTTTGATAGAATTCACCTGTGAAGCCATCTGGTCCCTGGACTTTTTTTGGTTGGCAGATTTTTAATCACAGTTTCAATTTCATTACTTGTGATTGTTCTGTTCATATTTTCTATTTCTTCCTGGTTCAGTCTTGGAAAGTTAAACCTTTCTAAGAATTTGTCCATTTCTTCCAGGTTGTCCATTTTATTGGCATAGAGTTGCTTGTAGTAGTCTCTTAGGATGCTTTGTATTTCTGCGGTATCTGTTGTAACTTCTCCTTTTTCATTTCTAATTTTATTGATTTGAGTCCTCTTTCTCTTGATGAGTCTGGCTAAAGGTTTATCAATTTTGTTTATCTTCTCAAAGAACCAGTTTTTAGTTTTATTGACCTTTGCTATTGTTTCCTTTGTTTCTATTTCATTTATTTCTGCTCTCATCTTTGTGATTTCTTTCCTTCTACTAACTTTGGGTTTTGTTTGTTCTTCTTTCTCTAGTTCCTTTAGGTGTAAGTTTAGATTGTTTATTTGAGATTTTTCTTGTTTCTTGTGGTAGGATTGTATTGCTATAAACTTCCCTCTTAGAACTGCTTTTGCTGCATCCCATAGGTTTTGGATCGTTGTGTTTTCATTGTCATTTGTCTCTAGGTATTTTCTGATTTCCTCTTTGATTTCTTCAGTGATCTCTAGGTTATTTAGTAACGTATGGTTTAACCTCCATGTGTTTGTGTTTTTTACTTTTTTTCACTGTAATTGATTTCTAAGCCCATAGTGTTGTGGTCGGAAAAGTTGCTTGATATGATTTCAATTTTCTTAAATTTACCGAGACTTGATTTGTGACCCAAGATGTGATCTATCCTGGAGAATGTTCCGTGTGCACTTGAGAAGAACATATAATCTGCTGATTTCGGTTGGAATGTCCTATAAATATCAATTAAATCTATCAAGTCTATTGTGTCATTTAAAGCTTGTGTTTCCTTATTAATTTTCTGTCTGGATGAACTGTCCATTGGTGTAAGTGAGGTGTTAAAGTCCCCCACTATTATTGTGTTACTGTCGATTTCCTCTTTTATAGCTGTTAGCATTTGCCTTATGTATTGAGGTGCTCCTATGTTGGGTGCATATATTTTTATAATTGTTACATCTTCTTTTTGGATTGATCCCTTGATCATTATGTAGTGTCCTTTCTTGTCTCTTGTAACATTCTTTATTTTAAAATCTATTTTATCTGATATGAGTATTGCTATTCCAGCTTTCTTTTGATTTCCATTTGCATGGAATATCTTTTTCCATCCTCTCACCTTCAGTCTGTATGTGTCCCCAGGTCTGAAGTGGGTCTCTTCTAGACAGCATATATATGGGTCTTGTTTTTGTATCCATTCAGCAAGCCTGTGTCTTTTGGTTGGAGCATTTAATCCATTCACGTTTAAGGTAATTAACGATATGTATGTTCCTATTACCATTTTCTTAATTGTATTGGGTTTGTCTTTGCAGGTCCTTTTCTTCTCTTGTGTTTCCCACTTAGAGAAGTTCCTTTAGCATTTGCTGAAGAGCTGGTTTGGTGGTGCTGAATTCTCTTAGCTTTTGCTTGTCTGTAAACCTTTTGATTTCTCCATTGAATCTGAATGAGATCCTTGCCAGGTAGAATAATCTTGGTTGTAGGTTCGTCCCTTTGAGCACTTTGAATATATCATGCCACTTCCTTCTGGCTTGTAGAGTTTCTGCTGAGAAATCAGCTGTTAACCTTATGGGAGTTCCGTTATATGTTACTTGTTGTTTTTCCCTTGTGGCTTTTAAATAATTTTTCTATGTCTTTAACTTTTTTCAATTTGATTGCTATGTGTCTTGGCATATTTCTCCTTGGGTTTATCTTGCCTGGGACTCTCTGCACTTCCTGGACTTGGGTGGCTATTTCCTTTCTCATGTTAGGGAAATTTTCAACTATAATCTCTTCAAATATTTTCTCGGGTCCTTCCTCTCTCTCTTCTCCTTCTGGGACCCCTATAATATGAATGTTGGTGCATTTAATGTTATCCCAGAGGTCTCTTAGGCTGTCCTCATTTCTTTTCATTCTTTTTTCTTTATTCTGTTCTGTAGCAGTAAATTCCACCATTCTGTCCAGGTCACTTATCCATTCTTCTGCCTCAGTTATTCTGCTGTTGATTCCTTCTAGTGTATTTTTCATTTCAGTTATTTTATTGTTTGCCTCTGTTTGTTTGTTCTTTAATTCTAGGTGTTTGTTTTTTAATTCTTCTAGGTCTTTGTTAAACATTTCTTGCATCTTCTCGATCTTTGCCTCCATTCTTTTACCGAGGTCCTGGATCATCTTCACTACCATTATTCTGAATTCTTTTCCTAGAAGGTGCCTATGTCCACTTCATTTAGTTGTTTTTCTGGGGTTTTATCTTATTCCTTCATCTGGTACATAGTCCTCTGCTTTTTCATTTTGTCTATCTTTCTGTGAATGTGGTTTTCGTTCCACAGGCTGCAGGATTATAGTTCTTGCTTCTGCTGTCTGCCCTCTGGTGGATGAGGCTATCTAAGAGGCTTGTGCAAGCTTCCTGATGGGAGGGACTGGTGATGGGTAGAGCTGGGTGTTGCTCTAGTGGGCAGAGCTCAGTAAAACTTTGATCTGCTTGTCTGCTGATCGGTGGGGCTGGGTTCCCTCCCTGTTGGTTGTTGCCTGAGGCAACCCAGCACTGGAGGCTACAAGCTCCTTGGTGGGGCTAATGGCAGACTCTGGGAGGGCTCACGCCAAGGAGTACTTCCCAGAACTTCTGTTTCCAGTGTCCTTGTCCCTGTGGTGAGCCACAGCCACCCCCCGCCTCTGCAGGAGACCCTCCAACACTAGTAGGTAGGTCTGGTTCAGTCTCCTAGGGGGTCACTGATCCTTCCCCCTGGGTCCTGATGCACACACTTTGTGTGTGCCCTCCAAGAGTGGAGTCTCTGTTTCCCCCAGTCCTGTCAAAGTCCTGCAGTCAAATTCCATTAGTCTTCAAAGTCTGATTCTCTAGAATTCCTCCTCCCAGGTCCTTTGCCCAACCCCAGGTTGGGAAGCCTGACGTGGGGCTCAGAACCTTCAGTCCAGTGGGTGGACTTCTGTGGTATAATTGTTCTCCAGTTTGTGAGTCACCCACCCAGCAGTTATGGGATTTGATTTTATTGTGATTGCGCCCCTCCTACCATCTCACTGTGGCTTCTCCTTTGTCTTTGGATGTGGGGTATCTTTTCTGGTGAGTTCCAGTGTCTTCCTGTGGATGATTGTTCAGCAGTTAGTTGTGATTCCGGTGCTCTCACAAGAGGGAGTGAGCGCACGTCTTCTACTCTGCCTGATCGAGGTTTAAGAGAAGAGAAAGGGAGCTTTGAAATTGGGAAAATAAAGGCCGAATATTGTTTTAATCTTGAGTTTAACTGGGTGGCTTCAAGAGAATCTTTAATATGAACAGTGATTTGTAGGTCAAAAATCTTAACACGAAGCAAAAAAAAAAGAGTCCTGTTTGCATTATTAATACTCATGGGTATATATATAGATCTTTAAATAAGGCATGCAGTCATCTTTCCCAGAGTTTGTACCTTGTGGTTACTAAAGAGACAGTTATGACATTTCCTTTGCTAAATTAAACCACGTCCACTTCACCCACATTTGTTCCTGCTACTGCCACACAATAACACCCCTCTCTGTCCTGGCCCAGGCCTCCCCACTGGCTGGTCCCCACCCCTCCCATGGAGCAGGAGGCAATCCCAGCCGATGGTGGGTTGTTTTCCTTTCCGTCTGCCCCATGGTCCCCTGATGGTAGACGCCCAGGGTGTGAAAGTGCACACCTACAAAGTCGGCCTTCTGGTCCAAGAGGCCTCAGGGGAAGCCAGCAGTCCCTCCACTTCCTGTGGATGAAGGATTATGTGATTGAAACAGATCATCCCAAGTGACACACACCCAGCCCAGCGTCTGAGTTAACACGCAAATGACATCAAATTAAGGCTGAGCTGAGACCCCAGAATTTAAAAATAGGTGTTTGGACTTCCAGAGGTTTGTTTGTCTCCTTCTGGCTCCATCTCCACACTCCTTCCCTGCTGGTATCTTCTCTGTAGGGAGATAGTGGGTTGGGACCAGCCCCTGTGTGCAGAAAGGGTTAATCCCTTCTTGGAGGGATTCTACACCCCCACTGGTTTGCTTGCTGTTGTGTTCCTGTTGCATTTTTTCCATTTTCTTCTCTCTTGAAGGCTCATTAAAAACTCCTTGAGTTAGAAGGGGTTTGTGTCACAGAGCTCTGCACCGCCAGCTGGACACCAGGCAGGGAATATGCACCCTGTTGACATGAGGCCACACAGGCCAGGGGGCCCCAAGGGCCCGCAGCACTTTTTACATGGAGATGAGCTGCCACTTGGCTCCTTCTGTAACTAATCACCACTGTTGGTGAAATACTACTACTTCTATTACAACCACTAATTCCCCAAATGAGGAACAGGCACTTTGGGGTAACATCAAACACGGATGGTCACTTCTCATTTGGGATCTCCCAGCCCTCCCAGTGAACTTCCGGGAAACCCATTTGATTTCAGGGCCGTGTTGCTGCCTCTGTTGCGGGTTGGAATGGTGCTGGGATCTGCCTGTATCTTGTTTAAACCAAGGCTTCCCTGATGAAGGTTTTGGGGGTGCAGATTTGAAAAAAAACACAGGAAGGAGTGAGTGCAAAGGGCATGAGCCTTGGAGTTCACCCAGCCTGGCTCTGAGTCTTAGCTTCAGCCCTCACTAGCTGTGTGACCTTGGACCATTACTTGCCCTCTCTGAGCTAGTTGCTTCATCAAAAAACCAAATACTAGTAATATTGGGGTTGTTACGAGGGCTCAAAGGAATGTAGATAGGTGGTGAGCAAGTGCCTGGCACACAGTAGGCACTCCATAATGAAAGCCATTATAGTTATGTTGATCTTGGTGTGTGCTGTCTTTCACAGACCCCACCCCCCTTCCACACACACACACACACACACACCATGCCTGACACATCCAGTATCCCTAGCAAAGTAACTGGCTTATGATTTATACTTCTCTCCATGCTGACCCTGTATCCAAACCAGATGGAGATCACAGTAATGACAACAACCAACATTTGCATTTCCCTTCCTGGTTTATAAAGCACAAACACCCACACCCTACTACTCAATCCTCGGAACTGCCTTGTGGGGTATTTGTGCATCCTCACTTTTTTCAGAAGAGAAAGCAAAGGCTCAGAGGGGTTAAGCAAGGTGCCCAAGGTCACACATTGTACAAATGGCAGATCCAAGACTGAAGTTCAGTGCTCTTTCTCCCACTGCAAACTGCCTGTTTCCCAGCACCTTGCCATGCAAGGAGGCAAACACCCTCATTCCCCCCAAACAACACTTACCATCTCCCCAGGGCTATCTGCTAGGGAATTAACTAATTTACCTGTAACAATGCAGAAACAGCTGTCAGTAGGTTACCCCTCCCAAGTCAAGTATTTGTATTTGGATGGGGGTCTTTTATTGACTAGGCCTTGACCCAGAGGACTTACTTTCTGATCTTATGCAGTGAATTATGCCTTTTCCTTCTGTGTGCAAGACTTGTCATACATATTGAGGCTATGACCACATGAAATGAAAGGGAGATAGCACACAATTGTAAAGTTGTCAGCAGGAATTCCCTGGTGGTCCAGTGGTTAGAGCTTCCTGGGTTCAATCCCTGGTTGGGGAACCACAAGGGGTGCAGCCAAAAAAAAAAAAAAAGTTGTCAGCAATCTTTAACTCAGTAGAGCATAGCCCGATGATTGGGCCACTATATCCTAGACGTAACTCCATCTTCTCACCCAACTAGACCCAGCCACTGGGCTCTGGCCAAAGAGTGCCAGTTTAACCTTTCTGGGCTGAGCTGAAGGAACCATGAGCTTTTTAATGACATCCACATCTCTGATCTTAACAACACCCTGTGAGGTTGTGTGAGGTAGATGCCATTTTCCTTTACATAGATAAGGATACAGAGAGGTTCCAAAGGCTTAGCTAAGGTGCCCAAGATCCAAGGCCAGCATGCAGTGGTATCCAGACCAGTCCTGCCTTTTCAGAAGGGTGCCTCTTCTACTCCTTCCTACAGACGCTGTGTTTCCTGGGTGTTTATGGAGTGAAGCAACCACAAGTTTATCCTTCCACGACACTAGGCACTGGCCAACCCTTGTCTCTGCAGATGGAACAATCATGAAGACGGGCAGAACCCATGGAGACCACCCTATCCACCACCGCATCGTATCTGGGCACAGACCCTGGAACTCCGCTGTGAGGTGTTTATGGAGAGAGCACAGACAACTCCCAGCCCAAATGGAAGCCATGGGAAGTAAGCCCTTGCTGTCTTGGTAGCTGGAAGGGGAGGTTAGGAGTTGACCCCGTTCTACTCTCTAAGAATGTGAAGAGTTAACTGTGTCTGTCATTTTCCTCGGACAAGGCAAGAAGTTGTGGATTTATATCATGGCACAAAGAGTCAGGGTAAACATTAGAAAGATCTTTCCGAACATGAAGGCCACTGAAGCAGATTCATATGAGAGAGGAGAGGAAGCTACTTCTTTGGAGATTTGTAGGAAGTCGGTTAGCTGCTGGGTAGAATAGCATACCCATCATGGAGATGAGGAAACTGAAATCTAGGATTACTAGATTTCCCTTTGAGCCTCATGGCTAAACACTGGTAGAAGACACCATATAAACAGATAGTGCAAATACACTTATTTTTAATTGAATAAACATTGCTTCTAATTTGGGATGATTTCAACAATGCTGCTTCTTGTATTTCTATATTGGCTCTCTAGGGGAAATTTGAAGTTTCCTGGTAATTTATAATTTTAACCACAGTTTTCCTGAGGCAGTAAGTTTATATGGGAAAATAGTTTACTCTGAATCTTAAAATTTTTTCCTATGGTGTAATTTACCATCACACTAAACACACATGTCATTATCTCATAAGCTCATAATTGCTGACTCTATGACCTTGACATCTCCAGAACAGGTAGTTCTCCTTCAAAGAATATATCATTGCAACAGCAGTACAAAATTCAGGTGCCCCTGCACGACAGGTAGAGAAGTTTTTACAAAATGGAAATGACACCCAAGAAATAGAGAGATAAAAGATGCTCTGTGACCCTGATGCCATGCTTTGTTCTCCACGGATTGGAAGTTCCTGCCCTTGATATATGAGGTTGAGGGTGCTTATCTGTACCCAGAGGGCATGTGCTCCACAGCCTTTCTGGGAGGTGATGGGTTTACACAGATCTGGACGCACCTTGCCCTCTCTCCCTTGTGTATGTCAGACGGCTCCCAGAGGAGCGAGTGGGGGACTAAATCACCAGCCTGCAGGGCTGGACCTGTGGCCTTATTTCATCCTGAGTTAACCAGACAGCATGAACAATACAGAAACGAACTGAACCATCCATCAAAACTATGTCACAGAATAGAGCAGTGTTTCCCAACCTTTCTCACAAGGAGGCACACAGTGACAATAATACAACATAACGATAACACAATAATAATAATCCAGAGTAAGCAGACGAGGTTCTTTGCAAGCAACCCCGTGGCTCCCGCCACTCCAGGCCTTGCCTGGACACCCAGTGGCTGAAGGGCCAGTATTTTGTGCCACCTATTGGGAAGCTCTGGAGAGAGCAAAATGGTTAGGGCAGAGTGGCGCCAGGTGGGAGAGGGCTGTACAGTTAGATGGGTTGTGTTTTTTTTTATTTAAGTATAGTTGATTTACAATGTTGTAATATATATATATATATATATACACACACTCTTTTTCATATTCGTTTCCATTATGGTTTATCACAGGATACTGAATACAGTTCCCTGTGCTGTACAGTAGGACCTTGTTGTTTATCCATCCTATATATACCAGTTTCCATCTGCTAATCCCAAACTCCCAATCCAACCCTCTCCCACCCGTCTCCCCCTTGGCAACCACAAGTCTGTTCTCTATGTCTGTGAGTCTGTTTCTGTTTCATAGATAGGTTCATTTCATATTTTAGATTCCACATATAAGTGATATTTTATGGTATTTGTCTTTCTCTTTCTGACTTCACTTAGCATGATAATCTCTAGTTGCATCCATGTTGCTGCAAATGGCATTGTTTTGTTCTTTTTTTATGGCTGAGTAGTATTCCATTGTATATATTACCAAGTCATCTTTATCCATTCATCTGTTGATGGGCATTTATGTCATTTCCATGTCTTGGCTATTGTGAATAGTGCTGCTATGGACATAAGTGTGCATGTATCTTTTTGAATTATAGTTTTGTCTGGATATAGGCCCAGGAGTGGGATTCTTGGATTATATGGTAATTCTATATTTAGTTTTCTGACGTGGGTTGGATTTGAGTCCTGGCTCAGTCACTAATGGCCTTAGGTGATTTATTTAATCTCTCCTTGCCTCAGTTTCCTCACAGGTGTAAAGGGATTAATAATAGTAGGTACTTCACGGGGCTATTCTAAGGATTAAATGACGGATTAAATTAATCCATGTAAAGTGCTTAGAAAAGCGTCTGGCACCGAGCAAGCACTGGATAAATGGTATCTGCTGCTGTTCTGCTGTATTCGCTCCAGAGTCCCAGGGTCTGCTTCCCAGCCCAGGAGAGTGAACATAAACAGTAACATGCTCCAAATCCAGTTAGAAATTGCATTCAGATGATTCATCTCTTTCTCAGAATGTGTGTCTCTTCTCTTCTCTCTCACCCCCTCTCCTTCTCCCCTTCTCTAAAGTGGCCATGGGTGCCTAAGAGGTAGCAGTAAAAGAGGAAAGAGAATTGACCTGGGAGCAGGAAATTCGCATTCCGGTCCTGGTTCTTCCACCCACGCGTGGGCTCCTGCTGGATAAATCACCTCACCTTTCTGGCCCTCAGACTCCTCATGGATTGGGAAATGGCAGTTGACCACATGACTGCAGAGGTCTCTTTCTGCTCTAAGATGTCATGGCTGTTTTGTGGTACAGAACTAGAGTATGAGGTGTGTGTGCATGGTGGCTGGCGTCTAAATCTACATCACTTATGTCCAGGAAGATTAACACAAAATGAGTTAACATTTTCTCTGAATCAAAATACCCAACACATCCCCACCTGCCGTGAGAACATACCTTCAGCTTGCCACTGCTGCCCTCCCAATAGCCGAAGTCTCAATTGGAGCCTTTTTTACCTCAAGAATAAATCTGTAAATATGTCTCCTAGGTAACATCTTGTTAGCTTCATTGCTCAAAGCTCTTAAAAATAATAAAACTGAATTTCTTTTTAAAAATAGTAACTCAGACATCTCACTTAGGCCTCCTACCCAATTAGTCTGAATTAGTAAAATGTGTTCATTTCTGTCCAGATGAGGACATTGGATAAATATATGCAGACCTGTATTCATCCATAAAAAATACATATAAAACGAGATTTCCCAGCACCTGGGGTTGTTCTTTCCTAGCTCTGTTTTTTTAGAGGTGGTTATAACATGTACATCCTTCTTGCTATTAAAAATTAATATTTTAGCCCAAATCATCGCTCAGAAATAACAGCCGGAGCAACATCTCAATTTAATCCTGGTCCTGACAAGAACCAATCTCCCTCCTTCAGAGTTTGAGGAGAATTTTCTCTCCCTTTCTCTTTCCCCCATCCTCTAGCGAGGATGGTCCTCTGAAGCCGTTTCTCGTTCTGCCTGTGAACCAGCCGCACTGCTCTTGCTGGGTCTGTCAGGATGTCCCAGCACCGTGAGGAGGGGACTGGGCGCAGAGCTGTGTGGCCTGAAGGACTTCGCAGAACAAATCCCCACTAAGCAGGGTTCTGTGTTTTCACTGACATAAATGCCCTTCCTCCGTGAAGCTCAGCCCAGGCCTGTGACAGAAAGACTTTCCTGGAGTTCGGACACCTATCACAGGCTCAAAAGACCGCCAGTCTCATCCAACGAGTAGAAAAATGTTTTGCAGGCCTTGGAGAGAGCTCAGACCTGCTGAAACAGAGCCGGGCCAACACCTGGACATCCTCGGAGGCTTCGAGTGGGGCAGTGGAGGAGCCACAGGGCCAGCAGGGGCATCGGTCATGGACCGGCATCCTGGGGGAGGGGAGGGCTAAGATGGATGTGGCCTGGGACATTTATTGCCCGCTGCCTTTGACAAATGACAATGGCTAGCAGAATGAGTTCACCAGCAAAGAAAACACAACTCACAGGGCAGCCACGGAGCCCTTTGAGAAGTGCATTTTTTCTCCCCCAGTGACATGGCCATCACCAAGGCAGAGAGAAGCAGGCCCCTGAGTGTGGCCTGGGCCAACCAGGTTTCCCCATGGCTTGGTTCCTGTGGGAGGCTGAAGAATGGCCCCCAAAGGTATCCAGGTCTTAATCCCTGGAACCTGAGAACATCACCTTACACAGGCAAAAGGGAATTTGCAGATGTGATTAAGTCTCTTGAGATGGGGAGATCATCCTGGATTATCTGGGTGGGACCTAAATGTAATCACAAGTGTCCTTATGAGAGGGAGGCAGAGGGAGATCTGACTACAGAACAGGACAAGGCAATATGAGGCCTGAAGCAGAGATTGGAGTGACGCTCTTTGAAAATGGAGGAAGGACCACAGGCCAAGGAGTAAGGCAGCCACTGGAAACAGAAAAGGTAAAGAAACAGATTCTCCTCTAGAGCCTCCCGATGGGGACCAGCCCTGCTAACACCCTGACTTCAACCCAATGAAACTGATTTCTGACGTCTGGCCTGCGGTAAGTACTGTAAGAGTGTAAATTTGTGTTGTTTCAAGCCACTAAATTTGTGGCCACTTGCCTCAGCAGCAATAGGAAACTGCAAATGTTCCCAAGTGTAGGGGACGCCCCAGTGGCAGGGCCTCCTGGAGCTCCTGAAAGACACAAAGGAGCGTCAGTGCACCTCTGGGCAGATATGCCCCCAGCCTGAGCACCATGCATCTTTGGCCAACACTGGGAATACTCGGGGCAGTGGTGGAGGAAGGGAATTGGCATTTATTGAGCACCATATTTAACCCTCACAGCAGCCTGGTAAGGTAGATATTAGGACTCCACTTTCTGGTGAAGAGTATTGAGCTGACATTGAGGTCATTTGCTCAAGGTCACAGTTGATCAGTAGCAATTCCCCGGGGAAGTTTGCCTGTGGCTTTTCCACTCCCCTGCCCTGTGTGCCCCTCCCTTAAGGATCCTCCAAAGTGAGAGATGGGGTGAGGCAGTTGCTATGGCTACAGTTCCAAGGAGCTCATTCATTCATTCACTAAACACTTAGCCAGCACCTCCCAAGTGTTAGGTCCTGTGCTGGGAGAAAAGAAGTGCCCTTCTGCCCCAGGCCACTTACAAGCCAGAGGCAGACTTTCACAATACAAGTTATGTTGGCATTTCCCTTTAAAAAGCCCACTGCCCACCTCAGGCAAGGATAATTTGCATAGAGGATCGTGTACAGTCCACACTGAGAGTTCTTTAATTTTACCAAGAAGGAGCTAAAGCTTGGTCTTGTTACTGACTTGTCAGAACAGAGGGAAGAGGGACTGGGATTCTCCGTGCTAAGGGGGTGCCCCTGTTTTGCACTCAGAGCACTTTCCTGGAGGCGCACATAAGTTTGCACTGGGCCCCAGCACTCCCTGCCCACGAGGGGTGAGTCCTGGTTAACGCTCAGCCAGTTTAGGGTTACAGGCTGTGACCTGTAGAACATGTCTGCTACACTTGATCCAGAGTTTCACCTGGACTTATTCTATTACAACAGCCTCTATGGGAGGCAAGAACAGGGCCTAAGGCTTGCAGCTGCATCAGCTGTTCTGTCCCTGGGGGGGACCGGGAAGGCTCTACTGAGTTTTGACTCATGTCCCTCTCTTTTGTCCTCTCCCAGAAACGGTGCTGAATTTGTGTCCTGTGTGGTCTTCTGTTGTTAGTTGTTTTCTCATAGGATGCTTTCAGTTGCAAATAACAAAATCCAATCCAAACTGTCTCAAATAATCAAGGTATTTTATTGGTTCCATTTAAGTGCAAAAGTCTAGAAGTAGGTCTGGTTTCCAGTGCCTCAAACAAAGCAACCAGGCCTTTTGTTTTCTCTCCATTTCTCAGTTTTGTTTCCTCATCAGACTCCACCCATATGAGCTTCTCTTCTCGTGACCCCCCAGAATGGCCGGCAGTACCCCAAACTGAGTCTGGTTGGCCATTATGGACAGGCTAAGGTGATGTTCCCAACTGGGAGCCCAAGGCCAAAAGAAACTTAATGCACTGATGCTTTAGAGCAGATCACCTGCTCCCTAATGCAGCACGTGGCGGGGGTGGGGGGTGGAATCACCGGGAGGCACACAGCTTGAGAAGGGGAAGGAGGGAGATTCCCCACAGGAAACTGGGGGTGTCATTAAGAAGGGGAAGAGGAGAATGGATGATACTGGAGACACAAACAAAAAAAAAGTGTCTATGAAATGGTTACAAAATTGATAGGGTTTTGTTGTTATTTTGATCTTAAATGGACAAATTTTCTACCCTTCTTAATACTTCCTTACAAGGTCTTCCTTAATCGGGTACTTATACTATCACATACTCCCTCACACTGCAATGGCCAGGTTTCTCCTTCATTAAGGCTACAGGGCTTTTAGATGCCAGCTCTTCCCTCTGTTCGCTCTCTATGCTTCCCCTAAAAGAAGCAGTGCTGAAATATTGCCCTTGATTAATCAGAGGCCAATTATCTAGTTTGTGGATTATCAGGTCTCCTCCTTTTTTCTTCCCACATCCTGCCTGCTTTTTAGCCATCCTCCTGCTCATTAACAAGCCTCCCTGAAAAGATAGGGTAAAAAAAAAAGAAAGGAAATGGAACTCCAAATCAGCCAGTTAAGCCTCTTACCAACCCTGGTAAAATTTTTTGAGGAGGAAGTTGAAAACAAATGGTGGCATGAGAGTATCTTAAATTTCCATGATCTGTGATAATTTTGTGGATCCCTTCCCTGATCCTCCTTAGAGATATTAAAAACAGCTGAATCCTCCAGAAAAGGCACATTCCTTAGACACCCAGACATGGCTCCCAAGTATCTCGCTAACTTTTTAAAATAAACCTTTCTTTTTAAATCAAGACGATTTTTTTCGAGACCTATTGAAAGGATAAGAGCTCAGCCCCACTGCCCAGATGGAGAACTCAGACCCCACAGCTCAGTTTCTTAGTGAATGGGAGTCATTAGCCCTTGCTTAATCTGATAAACAAAGTGAAGGGGGTCGGGGGCAAGGTGGGGCTCGTGGACACCCCTCCCAGCAAACAGGAGTCCTCCATCACCTTCAGCGAGCATCTGATCACTATTTCTACCCACCACCCTCATCCAGCTGATTCCTCCTAACTCTGGTAAGCTGGACAGGGATTGATGATTGCCTCCTGGGTTTTCACGTCTCCTTCACAAAATTCAAATAAAAAAAGAAAAGGACATCTTTTCTATTTTTTAAAGAACATTCTGTCCCAATATCTAAAAACAAGCCGTTTCCTTTGGGATTTGTCTTTCTCCTGACCACTCCTGGTGGAACAGACTTCCAATTTGGCTACCAGGTGCAGTGAGAGCCATGATTAGAAAGGCCCAGCTCCATGCTTCCCTGGTGGCGCAGTGGTTGAGAGTCCGCCTGCCGATGCAGGAGACACGGGTTTGTGCCCCGGTCCGGAAAGATCCCACATGCCGCGGAGTGGCTGGGCCCGTGAGCCATGGCCGCTGAGCCTGCGCGTCTGGAGCCTGTGCTCCGCAACGGGAGAGGCCACAACAGTGAGAGGCCCGCATACCGCTAAAAAAACAAAACAAAACAAAAAAAGAAAGGCCCAGCTCCTCATATCATCATGTGAGAGTAATCCAGAGCCTTGACGTTTAGTGGTAAAACTGGGGGTAATGTGCTCAAATCCAATCCACTCGTCCCACATTCAGCCTGTAAATCTGGGTAGGAGATAGGGGCTGGGAGCTTGTCTCAGTCTGTTCAGGCTGATGTAACAAAATAGACTGGTGGTTTATAAACAACAGACATTTGTTTCTCATAGTCCTGGGGGTTGGAAAGTCCAAGATCAAGGCTTCAGTGGATTCGATGTCTGGTGAGGACACACTTCTGTTTCACAGACAGTTGTTTGTCTTTTCAATATGTCCTCACGTGGTTGAAGGGGAGGAGAGTTCTCTGGGGTCTCTTTTATAAGGATACTGATTCCACCATGAGGGTTCCGCCTTCATGACCTAGTCACCTCCCAAATGCCACACCTCCAAATACCATAATATTGGGGATTAGGTTTCAGCATATGAATTTTGTTGGGACACACACATTTAGTCTACGGCAGGACCGGTGCTTTCTATCACTAGCAATGGGGCTTGGTGACTTGCACAGTTATGGACAGAAAGTTAAATCAGATATTGACAACAGCCTCTCCCAGCGATGTTTAAAAAGGTCATAAGCAACCCATGCCCTCAGCAATGTTAGCGGTGTCTGTTATCATGGCATCATAATGCATCACTGGACTCAGAAAATATTAGACTCTAGATCCACCTTTGCACCCAGCCCTGTGGTCAATGGAGGCAAGTAACAGCTACTCCGAGCCTCAGTTTTCTCATCTGGAAATGTGAACCTCAACAAATCTCATAGGGTTGTTCTGAGGATCAAATGCATTAAGGTACATAGATGTGTGCAAACTGCACACCATATTTGGACATAATGATAATGACAGTCATAATGCCTGGATACTTGCCTTCCTTCTAATGGCCACAGTCAGTAAGTGAATTAACTTGGGAGGAGGGCATATCCCACCCTGGAACACCCACAGTTGCCTTCCCTCATGACAGTAATTGGCTCCCCCAAAAATCCAAGTTTCAACTCTGCTCAAACTGTTGACTTCACGGCTGCCTGCCATCCTACTGAGGGACATGCCATCTCCCCATTGCCCATCATTTCCAGTTCCCTCTGCTGACTGAAGGTTGAAACATCTGCCTTTGGCAATATGATTTCATTTGCTTCTGCAATCTCATTATTGCCCTAATGATGGGCACCATGCCCTATGCTAAGCACTTCACATACACAGCATTATGTGATCCTTATTTGTAGGCGACAGTATAATAATAGTTGTTATTGTTACCCCATTTTCACATGGGAAGAATCTGAGACCCAGAAAAAGATTAGTAACTATAACTTTCCCAAAGTCACATGGCTGATAAGAGATGGAGCCGGGTTTCAAAACTACGAAGGCCTACCCGACTCTGTGCATTCTCTAACCATTGAATCTTTTTGCCTCTCCATTCCATTTGCCCAGACTGCAGGGAGGGACCCCAGAAGGCCCCAGAGAGACAGTCAGGGCTGCTTTTTCTGGGCCCTGAAGAAAGGCTACGGCTTCCCGCCAGGAACCTGACACCTCTTCTTAGGATGGCTGGTCCTCTGAGCCCCATTAAGCCCCATTAATTTCCATGCAGGACCTCTGGATGAGAAGCTATTCCCCAGCCCCCAGCCAACAGGCTCACAGACAAATGGATGCCCAGGAAGGGAACAGATCCTTCTCCAGCCAGGTCTCAGGAACCTGAGGATTAATTGCCCTGCAAGCAGCTTGTCAGACGCTGTGTTGGCAGATGAGGAGACGGCTATAGAATCAGCCAATTAAGCAGCCAGTGGTGCTGAACCAAACGTGCTCTTGTACTTAATGGTGGACGTTGTTACTCAGCAGTTTCTCACCAGTCTGGGTTTGGGGGAAAGAATGGGACAGTGAGGGGAGTGTGAGTGGCAAAAGGAGGGTCCTGTTTGTAGAGACACACATGTCTGCTCATGACTCCCATTTCTTTCTTTCTTAAGGGGACAGTGGCATCAAGGATTCGATGATTTCCAGCACAGGAAAGTTGGGCAGGGGTAGCCAGTATCTTTTCTGTAACCCAGGGGCAGCAGGCAGATGACAAAGGAGCAAGGCCTCGTCAGCTGAGTGAAACATTTCCTTAACAGGCTGGAGACCCAGACTCAGGGCCACATCCCTAACAGGGATTAAGGGACAATGCTAGAGGCAGGAGCCTGGGCTATGCTTTGCAGAGAGCTCACACACAATTTGAAAACTTTTCTTTCCTCTCTACTCATGCCACCAGCTTGGTGATTAGGGAGCCCCCTGGTCCCCTCCACACTTTCTCAGTAAAGTACTTGGAGCATCATGTTCAGAAAACATGTGAGCCTGGAGGACAGTGGAGTCGGGGGCCAGATGGAGAAGTAGACAATAATGTCTCCATACCTAGCTGGGACCAGCCAATCTGGCTGCTTCCCCAGTGCCTCCGTGGCAGCCAGGGTTGTACGCTGTTCAGACCTCCCTCCAAGAAACGATTTGCCGTTCAGCTGCAAGGAAGGCAGTGAGCTGACAAGTCCCACCTGTTAGAGCCTTTAGGTCCCACCCCAGCTCGGAGGCCATGCTCCTCCTGGGGCGCCCCCTGCCACTGACTGAGCACGGAGGAGCACGAAGGCCTGCTGTCTCTAATGACAATGGGGACTCCTCTAATGGGCAGTCTTGGCTCCAGAGTATGAAGCACCCAAAGTACAACAATGGACAAGGGAACTCAGAAGAGTCAGAGATCAACTCAGCTGTGGAGGACCCTGGAGGACTTAATACATGCAGTATTGGGGTTCGGCTTTGGATGACAGGAAGGGTGGAGTATTTTTTTTTTTTTTTTTGGCTGCGTTGGGTCTTTGTTGCTGCACGCAGGCTTTCTCTAGCTGCGGCGAGAGGGGGCTCCTCTCCGTTGCGGTGCGCGGGCTTCTCATTGCTGTGGCTTCTCTTGTTGTGGAGCACGGGCTCTAGGCGCTCGGGCTTCAGTAGTTATGGCTCGCGGGCTCTAGAGCACAGGCTCAGTAGTTGTGGCGCACGGGCTTAGTTGATCCACGGCATGTGGGATCTTCCCAGACCAGGGCTCAAACCCGTGTCCCCTGCATCGGCAGGTGGATTCTTAACCACTGTGCCACCAGGGAAGTTCAAGGCTGGAGTTTTATGAGCAGAGATCCTTCAAGGGGCAGAAATCTAGGGTCAGAAAAATTCAGGAGGATTCAAGGCACAGTGACCAGCCCTGAAGCATGGAGTATATGGTGTTTTGAAGATAAGGTTAGAATGACAGGATATAGTTAAATAATGGAGGACTTCAAATGCTAACGTATTTGGATTTTATTCTGTTGATATTAGGGAGCCACGAAGAGATGCCACCATAAGAATGACCTGATTAGATCAGAAGTTTAGAATTATAGGTTCTTGGCAGGACAAAAATGTAGGGTCTGGAGGTGGGTAGAACAGTTAACGGCTATTCTAACAGTGAAAGCAAGAATAAGGACCTGACTACGTCAGAGAAGTGGCCATGGCAAAGATAAGGCCATGACAGGGATAAGACTGGGGATTTATTGCAGAAGAGAATGAGGGGAGAGAAGATGTTGGGGTCATGAGTCTGACTGATCTACAAAGTGACCTCAGAATGGGATTGAGTCAAAGAGGAAGAGTATGGGTGTCTCTAACACTCTAAGGCTAAGGTAGAAGCAGTTCTGGAGTTTAGGAGAACAATAGGATTAAACATACAATTCTGGAAGTCATTTCCACTGTCATCTTCCCATCTCTGGTTCAGGTGCTAAAAAAGAGAGTGAAAGGAGAAGAAAATCCAAGACCAAATCTTGGGAGGGCCTCCATTTACTGGAGCATGGGTCCCGGGAATGATTGAGAAGACATCCTCAGAGTGTGACGGGACAGAAGGTCTGCAAAGAGCTCCAAGCAGAAGTGGATGCTCAACAATGTAAGGGCTATAGAGAGGTTACGTCACCAAGGATAAGGATCTGGACCATTGAGAGACTGCCAAGTGGAGAATGCTGGGATGGGGTTGGAGCCTTAAAGAGAGTACTTACAGCAGAGAGCTGCAGGCAGAGGACAGTCGTGATATAAGAACATAAAACTTTAAAAACTTATTATGTGAAAATAATTTCAACCGTGCAGAAATGTTGCAAGAACATAAATTGGACATACTGGGTTGGCCAAAAGCTTTGTTCATTTTTTCCATAAGATGGCTCTAGTAGCACTTGGTTGTCTTTAACTTCATTCGAAACAATTTTGTTAGCTTGTATGTGAGAGCTATCGTATCAGCGTGCATTTAAAAGAAGACTTAACCAAAATTGGTGAATTTTTGTGTAGCCATTTTAACATTGAAGATGGAAGAAAAAAAGCAACATTTTTGGCATATTATGCTTTATCATTTCAAGAAAGGTAAAAATGCAACCAAAATGCAAAAAAAAAAAAAAAGATTTGTGCAGTATATGGAGAAAGTGCTGTGACTGATTGAATACATCAAAAGTGGTTTGCGGGGCTTCCCTGGTGGCGCAAGTGGTTGAGAGTCCGCCTGCCGATGCAGGGGACATGGGTTCGTGCCCCGGTCCGGGAGGATCCCACATGCCGCGGAGCGGCTGGGCCCGTGAGCCATGGCCGCTGAGCCTGCGCGTCCGGAGCCTGTGCTCTGCAACAGGAGAGGCCACAACAGTGAGAGGCCTGCGTACTGCAAAAAAAAAAAAAAAAATGGTTTGTGAAGTTTCATGCTAGAGATTTCTTGCTGGTTGATGCTCCACGGTCAGGTAGACCAGTTGAAGTTAAGAGCGATCAAATCGAGACATTAACTGAAAACAATCAACGTTATACCACGTGGGAGCGTTGAAAATCATTTGCACCAGCTTGGTTATGTTCATCGCTTTGATGTTTGGGTTCCACATAAGTTAAGCGAGAAAAACCTTCTTGACCATATTTCCACATGTGATTCTCTACTTAAATGTAATGAAAACATTCCTTTTTTAAAACAAATTGTGATGGGCGATGAAAAGTGGATACTGTACAATAATGTGGAACGGAAGAGATTGTGGGACAAGCTAAATGAACCACCAACCAACCACACCAAAGGCCGGTCTTCATCCAAAGAAGGTGAGGTTGTGTATATGGTGGGATTGGAAGGGAGTCCTCTATTATGAGCTCCTTCTGGAAAACAAAATGATTAATTCCAACAAGTACTGCTCCCAGTTAGACCAACTGAAAGCAGCACCTGACGAAAAGTGTCCAGAATTAGTCAACAGAAAACACATAATCTCCCATCAGGATAGTGCAAGACCACACATTGCTCTGATGACCAGGCAAAAACTGTTGCATCTTGCCTGGGAAGTTCTGATTCATCTACCAGACATTGCACCTTTGGATTTCCATTTATTTAGGTCTTTACAAAATTCTCTTAATGGAAAAAATTTCAATTCCCTGGAAGACTGTAAAATGGACCTGAAACAGTTCTTTGCTCAAAAAGATAAAAAGTTTTAGGAAGGGACTCCTCTGGTGGTGCAGTGGTTAAGAATCCGCCTGCCAATGCAGGGGACACGGGTTCGAGCCCTGGTCCAGGAAGATCCCTCATGCCGCGGAGCAGCTGGGCCCGTGTACCACAACTACTGAGCCTGCACTCTTGAGCCCGTGCTCCGCAGCAAAAGAAGCCACCGCAATGAGAAGCCCGTGCACTGCAACAAAGAGTAGCCCCCGCTCACCACAACTAGAGAAAGCCCGCGCGCAGCAACAAAGACCCAACACAGCCATAAATAAATAAATAAATAAAAATTTAAAAAAAGTTTTAGGAAGATGGAATTATGAAGTTGCCTGAAAAATGGCAGAAGGTAGTGGAACAAAAGGGTGAATATGTTGTTCAATAAAGTTCTTGGTGAAAATGAAAAGTATCTTTTATTTTTACTTAAAAACCGAAGGCACTTTTTGGCCAACACAATAGAATGTCTATCTACTTTTTACTCAGATTCACCTATTGTTAACATTTTACCCATTTGTTTCATCTGCTCTCACTCTTTCTCTCTTTTATATATATGTATATATATGTAAATATATATGTTTACATAGATATATACACACATATATATGTAAAATTTTTCTGAATCTTTTGAGTAAATACATATACATATATATATATATATATCATGACCTTTTATCCCTAAACACATCAGTGTATATTTACTCAGAACAGAAATATTCTCTTACATAACCATAGTATATTATCAACTTCAGTAGATTTAACATCGATACAATTCTTTCTTCAATTGACCCAATAATGCCCTTTATAGCATTTCCCTTGCCAACTGGGTGAGTGTATAAATTAGCCTTTCTTCCTGGATTCTCAGCAGCTGTAGCCCCTGAGGGTGGGGTGGGGTCTGGGTAGAAGAGAATGGTCTTCTCCATTAGCAGACACTTAAGCCCCATGTCAGTTGCCAGTGGCCCTAGCTCCTGAGGACATGGGCAGGATGAGGGTCTACCTAGGAAATGAGTAGAGGTCAAAGAGCAGAACTGTGTAGAGCTAAGTCACGCTGACCTCCATGTCCACTAAGCCCATGGCCTGTGTATTAGAAGAATTCCTTGTTATTTCCCTTCTCAGTTTTACACAAGAAAAAAAAAATTTGTGAGTCTTCTAAGGCTTGTTCAGCAGAGTAAACAGTACCTGCACTGGCTCTGTATTCTCTCTGGGCAAAGGATGGGTTTCTGAGCCTATGTTAATACATCCATGTCAGTGAAAATGGATCCTTCATGGAATCCATCGCCATCTCAAGGACTTTATTACTTGCTTAAACAAGATTCCACTGAAGCTTTTCTAGAGTGGTGGTATGTTTCTCCTCATTTCCCACAGTCTCTGGCCTGTGAGGGATGCACATGGTTTTCGTCTTCTCTTACTTCCTGAATTGGCTATTTCTAACTCTGAGACAGAATACACCTGGTGCTTTATCAACTATAAACACAAAAATCAATTTGAGAAGGAGGCACAAAGAGGGGTGTTTCTGACCCGAATACTTTAGTAGGATTATTTGGCAACACAGAAATTTGTTCTCCTTAATAACTATCTTTGTTGATTCTGGCAATTCCCATACCTCACTCTGGTATTCTTCTTTTTACCAGATGAAAATTATACATCCCATTGTGTTTCCTATTTTGTGTTGGTTGCCAGAAATCTCAGAGCTACATTTAGTGCTCAATTACAACAAATATATCAGCAAAGATTTTTTTTATAACTCCATTTACCATATATGTTATATTCTATTTTTCTTATATATATATATATCCATTTACTATTTCTCTATGGGCTTCTATGTATGATTATCTATTTACTACAGTTTAATTGTACAAGTGTCCTTAACATCAAACATCCTGAAATCATTTTTGGAAGCAGATGGGCTATGCTTCATAAATATATAGTTCCTCACAGGACTCTTGTCTCCTTCTGGCCACTTATTCTACCCATTCCACATATAAAAGCAAGACCAAGGGCTTCCCTGGTGGCACAGTGGTTGAGAGTCTGCCTGCCGATGCAGGGGACACAGGTTTGTGCCCCGGTCCGGGAGGGTCCCACATGCCGCGGAGCAGCTGGGCCCGTGAGCCATAGCCGCTGAGCCTGCGCGTCCGGAGCCTGTGCTCTGCAACAGGAGAAGCCACAACGGTGAGAGGCCCGCGTACCACAAAAAAAAAAAAAAAAAAAAAAAAGCAAGTCCAAGACATACTCTCTGGTGCCTGTTAACTACCCCTCCCTGTTCCCACTATAAATGGCCTTACCACAGAAGGCAATCTGGTTTGGGGCTGGAGTTCTTAGTTGAAATAGAAACTTTTCTCCTTGGATTACATCCTGAGTTCTTGTGTTTATTTAATTTCTTCTGGGGAATTCAAGTCTGTTGCTGACAGAAGCCAAAGGGAATGCTGGTGCAGAGAGGTACAACCTTCCAGAGCTGACTTTTGTAAGAGAGAAGCAGAGAAAGCCCAGCCTTGGGGAGGCCTGTAGTCCTCCAGCCAGAGCAGAGACAGGAGGGAAGGTTGGAGGGCAGAGTTTCCTCACAGGTGACCTTCTCTGAAACAATGTGGACTCCTCATGGATTATGGACTCAGGCCTAAAGAGTGAGACCAAGAACAGGCAGGTCTGTGAGGAACTTTCAAGGCACTTCCCCTGTGACATAGAAAACATCCCAAGGCAGGGAAGATACTTTCTCTCGTGGTTGATTCTGGAGCCAAGTCTACACTGGCTCTCTGTATGTTTCTAAGAGGAACCAGAGAGGTTATAAAACAGATATGTAGGTGGGGTCATTTTGCACTGTCTCTGCCATAGAAGAATAATAATAATAAGTGACACTTGTACAAACTCTCCAAGAGCCAGGCACTGTTTCACGCGCTTACATGAATACACACACGTACGCACATCATCCGTGAAATAGACATATTATCATAATCCCCATTTTGTAAAGGAGGAAACTGAAGCTCAGAGAGGGTACGTAAATTGCCCAAGGTCACACAGCTAGTAAGGTGGCAGAGGTGGCTCTCGTACCCCAGAAGTCTGGCTTCTGAGTTTATATTTCCTACCATCTACTGTACTTATCCAGTGGCCAGCACACAACTTTCAGATGGTCCCTATCCCATGCAAGCCATAGGGAGTAGACCCCCTGAGTCCCAAGTAGGGTATAAGATTTGTCTCAGGTCCCTGAGAATTCCAGAGAAGACTTGTTCACTAGAACTGTGTCAGCTGATTTCTTATCCATGGGCCAGAGATAATATAAAGTGAGCTGATTTAGAGTCTAATTATGTCTCTTTTGAAGAATTTCAGAAACATCGCTCTTCAACTTCTAGAAGAAGGTGAAAATTTAGATCACTCATTTATCCAAAACACAGTTATTAGGGACTTACTGCATGCAACGCACTTTGCTGGGTTATAGGGAGATGATAACTCAGCCTCAGTTGTCCCTACACTGCCAGTCCCGGGACATGACATAACGGGGTAGAGAGGAAAGGATGCTTCACCAGGTAAGGGGAGGCCTGAGGTGGGGGGCCCATGCTGCTCTTAACCTGCTGTATGACCTCATGTTAGCCCTCTGGATCTCGGTTTCCACAGCTGTAAAGTGAGGGGGTGGTTTAGGACACTATCTGAAGACTGCTTCTAGCTCTAAAGTTTGATTCTAATGGCAATAGCTGTTAATGCTGTAAAACATTTACAAACGTCTTCTGCACCAGCCATTGAGATAGGCTCTGTCCATACATCTCTTATTTTTCGAACAGGCATCAAAGACAAAATGCAGCGAACAACGAAGAAGATGATTCTGTTCAGGCTATTGCAGTATGAGGAACTTTCATTAGTGAGGAAGGTATCAAAGAAAAGGAAGAGGCCTGAAGTTTTACGGAGGCTGGTAGAAAAGGGAGTCACAGCCAAGTCTTTTGGGAGTCACGTGGAAGGATTACCTTGGAATGGTCCGTGGCAGACAGGCTGGTCCTTTGCGGTTACCCATTTCCAGAACAAAACGGGGAGGGATTTCTTAGCTGTCACTCTTTTCCAGGAACATAGGGCTTACGTATTGTCACAGGGACAACATACTTCTGTGATGCACAAATGTATAACCCCGGGGTACCTAAAATCACAAAATAAGCATGGAAAATCTTCCGAAAGTATCTATTTTTACTTGAAACTGTGGAGGCAGAATCATTATTTTACATAAAACAAACATCTAAAAAAAAAGAATGAAAATATTAATGATTTTAGAGGTAAAATCTTCAGAGATTTTATCCTTAAAATAGGGCCCTCTCTCTCTCAACCATTGGGGTACCTCTGGAAAAGTTTGAGAAGCATTGGTCATTTATTCTCTTATTGAATTCTCAACAACAACTCTTTGGTATTATATGATTTTTATCAAGGCTTTGTGGGGATGATGTTATCTTTTATGTAACGTTTGTTTCTTCGTGTGCCTCTATAACTTTTTTCCTAACCTGAGAATTTTTTTAATGACAAACTTTTTATTCTGGAATATTACAGAAATGTTGCAGGAGTAGTACAGAGAGTTCCTGTATACCCTTTACCTGTACACCCAGTTTCTGCTAATGTTAACATCTTACATAACCATGTTACATTGGTTAAAACTAATACAATTAAAATTGACCATTACTTAAGTAAACTTCAGATTTGATTTAAATTACACCAGTTTTTCCACTAATGTCCTTTCACTGTTCTAGTATCCAATCCACAATTCCACATTGCACTTAACATAAATGCCTTTTGATTGACTGAGAGAATCTTTCATGAGGCCTCCTAAGTGCCAGGCATCACACTATGTCTTGGGAGCCAATGAAACCAACAGTCCTGGGTTTTATATCATGTAAAGGACACCAGCGGTGGGGAAAGCAGCTCGTTTTCTGTTCTGTGCTACACAGGCATGTACACTACCAAGGACCACGTGCGTGGATCTGAACAAATGTGCCAGTTATGGTACACACCCATGGGTCATCAACTAGAGGGGCCTCAGCGCTGGCGGCAGTGGGGTTCCCCAGCTCCTGCCCCTCGACTCTGGCAGCATTTCTGAGCCCATGAGGTGACCCTCATTAGTCTCTGCATTGAGCAGCCCCTCTGGAGCCCAGTGCTGAAAAGTTAGTACCTTTGAAATCAGATAAAGGGCATCAAGCCACAGCTGTGTTTGTTTTATAAATTAAAGGCGTATCATTAAAATGATTGTTTTCCTGAAAATAAAGAGATTAAACAAGTCTCCCTTCTCCCCTTCTGCCTCCCTCCCCTTTTTCCAATTTGTCTGCAAAGGATTCCAACTTCGTGTTAAAGAGCAAAGAATTATCTCTGTTTCAATCTCGGGGACTGGGCCGGCTCCGTAACAATTATAATCTCTTATCTGAACCTGCCTGGAGGCAAGGGGGCCACTGGAGTAGAATTCTTCCCAGCATTAACTGCTATTCAAATGGATACAGGAGAATAATGGAGCCTTTCCTTTAATGTTGGGGGACCCTCAAGATGATTCTCAAACTTCCCTGTTCAGTATTACTTTTTCTCTCACCCTCTTCTGTAGGAGATTTGGTGCATGTTGGGAATTTAAGATTTTTATACAGAAAAGGAGAAAGCATGTGAAAAGTGCTTAGAAAATCACCGGACACCCAGTAGGTGCTCAATAAATGTTAGTTCTCCTTGCTATACCTATGAGAAACATTTGTGCCTAATTTGGAAGGGCAATGGGGAGCCTTCAGGGTTTTTAGGAAGATGATATGGTTGGACCAGAGAGGTGGTCCTTAAGGAGCTTAAAATCTAGTAAGGTCTTAAATCGCACACACATAACAAGACATAAAGCAGTGAATATAGTAAATATCTAATAATTATGCAAAGTCCTTTCACCTGCATGATGTCATTTTGTCCTCAGATCAAGCCTATCCAGTAGCCATTATTTTATCCCCAATTTACAGATGGAGAAACAGAGATTAAGAAACTAGTAAAAGCAGGGCTTCCCTGGTGGCGCAGTGGTTGAGAGTCCACCTGCCGATACAGGGGACACAGGTTCGTGCCCCGGTCCGGGAGGATCCCACATGCCGCGGAGCGGCTGGGCCCGTGAGCCACGGCCGCTGAGCCTGCGCGTCCGGAGCCTGTGCTCCGCAACGGGAGAGACCATGGCAGTGAGAGGCCCACGTACCGGAAAAAAAAAAAAGAAAGAAAGAAAGAAAGAAACTAGTAAAAGCACAGCTCTGAGCCCAGGTGGTCTCAACATTTTCTCTTCTCCCAGAGAGGTGTGGTGGGAATCCTCCCTCCCCAGCCACTCTCCACACGGCTCCATCACAGCAGCGCCGGAGTGGTGTGGCAGTGGTGTCTCTCTTCCTTCCAGACTGGGAGCCATTTAAGGGCAGAGTCTATGTCGTCTCACCTTCACCTCGAGGGGCTAGCACAGAGCCTGACTCCTGTGGATACTCAGTAAAAAAATGTGTTAAGTAAACAAAGGGACATGAATCCCTGCCTAAGAACTCCTTGTATCCTTGTTCTGTGGACTCATGCTCGTGTTCCCCATTCTGGGACAAAAGACTCTGTGGCCTATTTTACCAAAACATCATGGACAATTAACAATGGGAACCCTAAAATGCTCAAAGAATGCAAAAACACAGCCAACGTCACTACTTGTGGTCAGTTCCCTGACCTCTGTAATGAAAGAAGATCCTTAATTTTTTTTAACAGGAAAATAAAGAGCTTTCCCCTTCAAGCCAGCACGGAGGTGCTACTCCACACACAAATGCTGAAATGGCCTGGGAGATGAAGGCTGAAAGTGGATTTTAAGCCTGAAGTTTTTTCGGGTCAGTCTATAAAGAGAATGCACTGTGAAGGTCATTCCTTTGCCTAGGTGAGACTTAAAGAATTGGGGTAGACCTCACCCCCTGCCCCCTCCCAAAAAAGAAGAAAACATGCTTAACATTAAAAAATGAATAAATAACAACGAACCTGGTAGTATAGGCCGTGAACAGAAGAAAATGAACTCTCCCAGTTAACACTGACAAAAACGGACTCTTCCAGTTGATGTTAGAAATTCTTGTGGGAAGATCCAACACTGAGCTCAATTTCTGGAGCCCCCTCCAGGCCTCTGAAGGGCCCACCTAAAAATCCTTAGGGAGGGCTTCCCTGGTGGCGCAGTGGTTGAGAGTTCGCCTGCCGATGCAGGGGATGCGGGTTCGTGCCCCGGTCCGGGAGGATCCCACATGCCGCGGAGCGGCTGGGCCCGTGAGCCATGGCCGCTGAGCCTGCGCGTCCGGAGCCTGCGCGTCCGGAGCCTGTGCTCCGCAACGGGAGAGGCCACAACAGTGAGAGGCCCGCGTACTGCAAAAAAAATTTTTTTAATTCCTTAGGGAGAAATCATAGGAGGAAAATGATGGATGTAGGCCACTTCGCACAGTTAAACAGCAGCAAAGCCCTACATTTTAAAAGTACTCAATGTGCTCAGAGTGAAAGACCAAGCAACCCTCAGAAAAGTCACAAAAGCCAGGCTGAGCTGGGCCAGACTTCACTGGGGAGGAGATGGCCTCAGGCAGCAGCAGCTGGGTGAGGAGCTGGGTGGGAGCCCGATGGTCCCCCTTCCTTTCCTTCTGCGACCCTTGATCCCCTCCCTGGGGCCTATATTATTTAATGATACAGAACTTTCTTGCCCCTAAAATTAAGCTCGAGGGGCCATTTCCGGTTCCCACAGGTGTGTGCAGGTTTGAGCCACTCTGCTGGGAAGGCTTCAGGTGGGAATCATAATGAGAGCAGGGCAGGTACCTCTCTGGGTTAGGAGGCTGGGCGGACAGTAGAGACTGAGGGGTACTCCAGGGGCTGAACCCTAGGAGACAGCCCCCTCTTAAGCTCACCCGAAGGAAAGATGAGTCTGGTTTTAGCTGAGAAATTAACAGTTTTTTTCTTCTCAGCTTGCTTTGTGATAACCTTTTTTTTTAATTTTAGCTTTATTGAGGTATAATTGACAAAATTGGAAGATATTTAAAGTGTACATTGTGGTGATTTGATATGCGTGTACATTGTGAAAGGATTCCCCCCATTTAGTTAATTAACACATCCACCATGTCACCCTCACATATTCATCCTGTTTTTGTTGACGTTTAAGTTCTACTCTCAGCAAATTTCAATTATACAATAATGTTATCAACTATACTCACTGTGTTTTACATTAGATCCTCATGTTAACTTTATTTATTTTTTTAAATTTTTAATTTTGTATTGGAGTAAGTAGAGTTTATTTTTTATTTATTTTTATTTATTTACTTATTTCTGGCTGCGTTGGGTCTTTATAGCTGTGCGCGGGCTTTCTCTAGTTGCGGTGAGTGGGGGCTGCTCTTCGTTGCAGAGCCCAGGCTCTAGGCATGTGGGCTTCAGTAGTTGTGGCATGTTGGCCAGTAGTTGTGGCTCGCGGGCTCTAGAGCGCAGGCTCAGTAGTTGTGGTGCATGGGCTTAGTTGCTCCGTGGCATGTGGGATCTTCCTGCACCAGGGATCGAACCCGTGTCCCCTGCATTGGCAGGCAGATTCTTAACCACTGTTCCACCGGAGAAGCCCCCATGCTTTTTTTTAAATGAAAAATATCAAACATACAAAAAAATAGAATAATACAATCAAACCCCATATACGCCTCACCCAGATTCAACAATTATCAGGATTTTGCCATATTTGCTGTTTCTTTTTCCTTTTTCACCTTTGCTGAAATGTTTTATTTAAATAAATCCAAGATAGCATGTCCTTTTATCCTTCCACGCTTCAATATGCATCTCCAAAAGAAAATAAAGACTTTTCTTACATAACCACAACACTATTCTCATGCCCAACAAAATAAACAATAATTATTTGGTATCCTCTAATACTAAGCCTCTTCAAGTGACTATAGGAAACGGTACCTCAGGTCAGAATCAGGGCTAAAGGAAAGCTCCACCCCACCGCCCAGGCATGCTGTTTGAGGGGAAAGAAACATTAGCCACAAATTGGTTCTCCAAGCCTCAATCCAGAATCTTTGCCTTGGTTTTGCAGAGTGGACACTTTCCAGGCAGGTGTGATAGTTCTCTTTAGATCAGGAAATTTGTCCCAGGATATGGCCTCACCTAGCAGCACTGTGTTTGTTTCTCAGAGCAGCTGCCGCCCTGAACTAATCCTGGGGCTAGTTTCCCTCATCTCTCAGAGGGGTCGCTCTTGGGGCTTGGACCCCTCTCTACACCAAATCCCCAGCTGACCAGCTAGTTAGTGAGCCAAACCCGTTAACCCTATCAACCCCCAGGGGAGACCCTGTGGACAAAGAATAAGAGAGCAGGTATGAAGGCCCCGCCCTAGAAGAGGGGATAAATGCGTGTATTTATCCATCCATCCATCCATCATCCAAATATTCACTGAGAGATGCTGAAGACCAGGTACTGTTCTAGATACTGGGACACCACAGTGAACCAAATGGACAAAATCTTTGTCTTCATGGAGGTTACATTCCAATAGAGGAGACACATAATAAACAAATAACTGAAAATACATAGTAACATAAGACCCTAATACAAGGGTCCAAACAATGCACTGTGTAAACTGTGGGCTATTGTGAGATTAATGAAACGGCAGGGATAAACCTGCTATGGAGGATAGGAACCAATCACCACACTTTCTCTCTGCTCAAGCTAGAGCAAGGTGGGGACTGCTATTAAAGGGCCTGACTGAATATTAAAGAATGTAAGACGAAAACACTGAGAAATAAAGAATAAAGCAAGGCAGGAGGATATAGAAAGTCAGGGGAGGTTAACATTTTAAATAGATTGATTTATACAATAGGTAGAATGCCTCACTAAGAACATAACCTGGGGATGGGAGCATAACTCCCCACTGACATGTACAGAGAAACCCAGAGACACTGAGGAATCAGAAAGCATGAAAAATAACGGAGAGGAAAGGGAGCGTCTCTGAAAAGACTGCAGCAAAGAGTTAGGAATTCAGTCTTGAGGGGACCAGAAACAGATCCTCTAAGCCATTGATGCTGTACTTTCTGTCATCCCTTTAGAGACAGAAGGAAGGGGACACTCCACACAGGTGGAACAGGACAGGAGATGGCTCAGAGGTGAGAGAAAGCAACGTGTTTTCAGAGGATGTATTTTCTGGACCCAGGCTTAGAAGAGCAGGAGTTAAGCTGAGCCAGAGAAAAAAAGACTCAGGAATGAAAAGTGTGAAAATCCAAGATCAAGAAGGAAGTTTTATCTTTGGAGAGAGGCCCTTGGATGCATCACAGATTTCAGACGTATAAGAAGGCCCGGCAGGAGGGCTGCTTCTACAGAGCTGGCTGTGGAGGTAGAAAGGCTGGAGAGGGTGGCAGCAGGAGCTGGGGGCCGTCCTGGCCCTTTTGTCTCTCCAGAGAGGGCCAGAGGTTTGCTCCGTTCCTGAGCATTCCTGTTTATTCTTCGTCCTTTAATGATACAATGAGCTCATGGTCCCCAGTGGTGCCAGGAGTGAATTAGCCATTCAGCTCCCTTCAGCAGAAACCACGGAATGTGTGTCCTGCAGCAGGTAGGTCCCAGCTGCGTGTCTGGGGATGGCCAGGTTACACCACCACCCACACGTGGGCCCTGCCCTCCAGGAACAAACAACCAACCGCACTGGCTCTACAGCCAAGCAAGGGGGGTGGGGATGGGGCTCACGGCCACTGGGAGGGAGAGACCAGGTCTGCTGTTCAGACTACCAGGGAACAAGATGTTCCACCCCTCTTTGGAGGAAAATAATCCAGGAGATTCATTTCCTCTTTTCTTTTTTTTTTTTTTTTTTACTATTTTTGCTTGCTATGGCAGAGCTACAGACTCTCCAAGGAGATATTCTTTTAAATTACCTCTTCCTTTTCTATGTCTCAGCTCCATCTATACCTGCATGTGTGTGAACCCCCCATCCCTACCCCACAGGAATCCTCATTCCTATCCAGCTGTGCCTAATCTCCCACTTGCTTTTTCTTAGGGGTGTTTCTGTTTGGTTTTTTTCAGTTGTTTTTTTTCACATCTTTATTGGAGTATAATTGCTTCTGCGGTATAACAAAGTGAATCAGCTGTACGTATACATATATCCCCATTTCTCCTCCCTCTTGCGTCTCCCTCCTACCCTCCCTATCTCACCCCTCTAGGTCATCACAAAGCATCAAGTTGATCTCCTTGTGCTATGTAGCAGCTTCCCACTAGCCATCCATTTTACATTTGGTAGTGTATATATGTCAATGCTGCTCTCTCAGTTCATTTCTTAGGGGGTCTCTTGACTCCCCACCTTTCACAATACCCCATGGTCCATTTATTCTGAATTTTCCCCTCACTTTAACCCAAACCTGCTCACACCAGTCGCCATCCTGCCTCTCACTGCCTTGCCTTCTCCCAGGTCCCCAAGACAAAGGGGAAGGTAGAGCAAGTCAAATCTTGCCAATTGGTCATGCCACTCAAGTGCTTATCATTTGGTCATGCCATCTTCTCCAGGTCCCTGCCACTTCCTGGTTTACTTTTTCCCCTTTTCCCTGTTAGCATCCTCGGTGACCTCAACCTTCACGTCAATCATCTGTTCAGTACCCTGACCACCCTCTTCTGTGCCCTCGTCCACCCTGGTGACCTCTGTCCCACAGTGTGGTGGCCACAGCTGGACCATGTTTCACGGTCTGCCTCCCTCCAAGACCTCGAGTGTGGTGCAGTCTCTTCAACCAGATCTTCCTCACCTGCCGACATCCCCACTTCCTCCTGAACCAGGTCATTATCCTCACTGGGTCTTCTCATTTCTTAACCCTTGATAACTCACACAGTCTAATATCCCTCTTTCGTCTACATTTTAACACACACATCCACACACAGGTCTCTGGGCGCTACCCATGCTTTCTTTCCTGGTCTTCCTCCCCACCAATTAGCATGGCTGAACCAGAGGAAGAAATACACTCTATGCAAAACTATTTTCTCTTCCAAAAGGGTAATAATATGTATTGTGCCCTGACTATAGGCTAGATACTATTCTATTCCAAGCACTTCGTGTGGATTGTCTCACTTAATCCTCATATAACCTGAGGGTTATACAACTATTATTCCCATTTTACATATAAATAACCTCCAAGCACAGAAAAGGAAAGGAATTTGCCCAAGGTCATGCAGTTGGAGGCATTACTACCATCAGCCAACTTTAGCCCCCAAGGTGTTGGTTTTACCTTATTAAAATGGCAGTAGTCTTGTACCTAGAAATTTCTTGTGATTCATTCAAACCCATTTAGTGCTTCACACAGTGGAGGAACTCAATAAATATATGTAGGAAGTATTTAAGTTACAAAAACCTGACTTGTGCATAAAATTTAAGATGCTCAAGTTCATGAAGTGAGCTCCAAAAGTGAGATCGCTAAAAAGAGGGAACTTCGGATGAAAGGCATAAGCATGCATATTTGGGGGAAAAAATATTTTTATTATACTTGAATCATCAAACTTTAAAATGTTGATGACATTGTAATCTATGCTCATTCAGACAAAAATTTCCAAGGGTTGATGCATTTATATCCATTTAAAAACAAAATCAATGCTCGGAATAAACAGCCTTGCAAATTTTATCTGAAGTTTCTTAAGCTCAGATACTTTATGTAATCCCAGGAAATGTGATGTTTTCTGTATCTAAAAACTGATCCCTGGAAAAAGATAGCCAGTGATAAAGAAACCTCAGTTAACATAAGCATACAAGTGCAGGCTTTTGTGCTGAGGTAGAGGATATCTGAGAGCTGTTGGGATCTCGACTGGCTGTGGTTTACCAGGCAGTCGTCATTCTCCCTGCCATGTGGGACAATGGCATAATGACATACAGAAGCTGTATCATCACACCGAAAAAGACCCTCGACCACTGCAAGAAACGCTTTGAACCGGCGAAGCGGATACATGTCTAAACCTCTGCCTTCTCTCTCAAGTTAATTCCTCCAACATCAAGGCAATTACTATTAAACAGCAGCTGTTCCCACCCAGACAGGTAACCAGTGTGACACGGCTCTCTGAATTGGTCAAAGGCAAAAACCAAACACAAAACAAAAAGAAAACTTCCAAGAGTAAACACAAGAAATACGGGGAATGTTTTAAGAAGTGACTGAGGACCAATGAATGCACAGAGTCAGGACGAGGCACATTATAGGGTGTGCCCCAGTAAATGAAGAGAAAGAACCACCTACGAAGCAGCTCAAGAATCAAAACTCAGGTTCCAGGGATCATGGCAGTTGCAGCTTTGGTGAAACCTGTTAACCCCAGAGCGGCTTCATTTGTCTTTTAAGAACAGATGTCTTTTAGAAGTCAAGTGTCTGAAGGCAATTAACTAATCTAACTCAGTGGGCCACTCTAAGTATGTCTGCTTGGCAATCAGCAAATGCCTCCCAAATGGGTGATGGAAGAGAACAGTGGGAAGAAAAACAGGCTGGAAGCTGCAGAGGATGTGGGGAGACGGGCTTTCCCACCCATTGCTGGGGAATGTGGACGTCACAAGATTTTTGGCAAGAATCGGGCAGTACATATTAAAACTTAAAATGCCCTTGGTTCCAGCACTCCCACTCTGGGAAATCTAATCTACAGAAATGAAAACACCCGATGGAAATAACATGTGTACAAGGCTACTGATTGCAGTGTTGTGTGCACAAGCCAAAAACTGGAAACAACCTGAAGGTCTCTCTGTACAGGATTGACTGAGTGTGTGGTGGGCATCTGTTAGCTGCCAATTCATCACCATCTGTCTCCTTCTTCCTTGCTAACAGAAACACAATATCCTTTAGGTATCCATTCTCCAGGAAAGGGGACATGCAGGCCCAGCCCCAGGGGAAACCCTGTAATAGTCTGGAGTGAAAGAGACTTGGAAATCTATGGTTCCAATGCGGTCCCACCACTTCCAAGCCATATGAGCTGCGTGTCACTCCATCTACCTGGGCCCCATGTTCTCATCGGCCAAATGCTCATTCACTTGTCCTGCCTACCTGAAGGTTTTTTGTTTTTTTAATTCTTTTTAAATTGGAGTATAATTGCTTTACAATGTTGAGTTACTTTCTGCTGTACAACAAAGGGAATCAGCTCTATGTATACATATATCCCCTCCCTCTTGGACCTCCCTCCCACCCCACCACCGACCATCCCACCCCTCTAGGTCTTTAACATGGATATTATTTACTTCTGGTCAATGTGCCCTTTCCTTTAATAAGTTTTTTTAAACATCTTTATTGGAGTATAATTGCTTTACAATGGTGTGTTAGCTTCTGCTTTATAACAAAGTGAATCAGTTATACATATACATCTGTTCCCATATCTCTTCTCTCTTGCATCTCCCTCCCTCCCACCCTCCCTATCCCACCCCTCTAGGTCATCACAGTGCACTGACCTGAGCTCCCTGTGCTATATAGCAGGTTCCCACTAGCTATCTATTTTACACATGGTACTGCATATTTGTCAATCCTAATCTCCCAATTCACCCCACCCTCCCCTTCCTTCTCTTGTCCACCTGTCTGTTCTCTACGTCTGTGTCTCTATTCCTGCCCTGCAAATAGGTTCATCAGTACCTTTTTTTAAAAAAAAGTAAATTTATTTATTTATTTTTGGCTGAGCTGGGTCTTTGTTGCTGCGTGCGGGCTTTTTCTCTAGTTGTGGGGAGTGGGGGATATTCTTCCTTGCGGTGTGCGGGCTTTTCATTGCGGTGGCTTCTCTTGTTGCAGAGCATGGGCTTTAGGCACACAGGCTTCAGTAGTTGTGGCAGGCGGGCTCTAAAGCACAGGCTCAATATTTGTGGCGCACGGGCTTTGTTGCTCCGAGGCATGTGGGATCTTCCTGGACCAGGGCTCAAACCCATGTCCCCTGCATCGGCAGGTGGATTCTTAACCACTGCGCCACCAGGGAAGTCCAAGGGTGGAGTATTATGAGTGGAGATCCTTCAAGGGGCAGAGATCTAGGGTCAGAAAAATTCAGGAGGATTCAAGGCACAGTGACCAGCCTTGAAGCATGGAGTATATGGTGTTTTGAAGATAAGGTTAGAATGACAGGATATAGTTAAATAATGGAGGACTTCAAATGCTAAAGTATTTGGATTTTATTCTGTTGATACTAGGGAGCCACGAAGAGATGCCACTATAAGAGCGACCTGATTAGATCAGAATTTTAGAATTATAGGTTCTTGACAGGACAAGTCATTCTGGTGGGTGTGTGTGTGTGCGTGTGCACACACGTGTGCATGTGCATGAGTGTATTTTTAAAGACCCGGGGGCTGTGTCACTTGAGGATGAGCTGGTATAATGAGCTTGCAGAACCAAACTTAATCCATTTGGTTATAACAAAAAGTTGTTTTCTCCTAAGAGTAGCTTTGAGGCCTGCACAGAGGAACAACATATGTGGGGCAAGCGGAGGTGAGAGGGGATCCCAGCAGACCTGGAAGAAACACTGGGGGTGGCCCAGGGTTAAAGGGAAGCTGCGGTGTGTTGCCATTTGGCATTGGGATGAGGGACTCTAGGACTCCTTCCCTCAGACCCCCATCCCCTTCCTGGCTTCACAATCCCTCCAGAGCCTGAGGCAGAGACCTCACACAGGGCACCTGGGTTGTGGAGTCAGACAGACCTGGGTTTGAATTTTAACACTGCCCTTTGCTCTGACCTTGAGAAAGTCACCTCTCTGGGCCCCAGTGGGCTTCTCTGTGAAGAGGGAATGAAAATGAAAAAAGAAAAATGCATATGGAGGCCTCTGCTCCAGGAGCTATGGCTCGGCTGCACAGGCCTCGGAAGAAAGGATTTGCGATAGAATAAGAGCAGCTTATTCTTCCCTCAAGGAGACAATTAGTCCTGTTAAGGGAAGAAGAAGGGAAGCCCCACATGGCAGGCATTAACTGCAGCCCCACGGTAGGAACTAGCTGGTGCCCAACTCTGCCCCTTGACAAGTTTTTTCTATTTCTGTCAGGCTCCAGTCTAACCCTCTGAGGCTAGGTCTGCATTTTTCCCTGGATGAACAGTTATTTCTTTCTTAAAAAGGCATTTGTCACTTGGTATGCGCTTAAGCAAGAGAAAACCATTTGTCTCTATCCACGTTACAGACAGGGCCCAGCTTAGCCTCCTCAACAAAGCAACCCTAGGTTCCCTGAGGATTTACACGGTACCCCAGAAGGGAGACCTGGGCCCTAATCCAGATGCTGCACCACTTGTCTGACCACAGACTGCTCACTGACCCTCTGTTCGGGAACTTCAGTGTTCACATGAAGTAAAGTGTTGGAACAGGAGCGGTCTGCCATTTCTTCCATCTCAGACCTCCCATGATTCTGACCCCGAGTGATAAGCCTTGACCTTACCACCCAATACTGAGCTCCTGTCCCAGGCCTGGGTCTCCCTGGGGAGTCTGAGTTATCATGATGCCTTCTGAAGAACCAGAGTCCCAAGGCCACAGCCACCACAAGAGGAAGAAGCTACAGGCTGGGCTAACTTTCCAGAAACTCTGCAGATGGGCAATGGGGGGCAGGGCAGGTCCTGTGGTGGCAGGGAGGGGATCGCCCCTCCCCACCCAAATCTTGCCCCATCTGGGTTCATCTGCTTCTCCACCAGAAGACTGAGTCTTGGTGGCTTCCAGGTAGAAGAGGCTCCTCCCTGCACACCCCAGTGCCTCATTGTTTACAGATGTGTCCCCGCATAATGACCTTTGTGAATGTGCCCCGAGGGCAAGGTGATCATGTATTCTAGAGAGAAAGAAACATCCTCAGCCAGGCCTAACCAGAGGGCTGGGGAGGCCAGGACCTTGGCTGATACTGTGGGACAGAAGAATGTAACAACCTTTTCTTCAAAGCTAGAATCTAACTAACTCTGCCTCTGAAAAGTGCTGAGACACAGCCCGGATACAATCAGACACATTTCTCCCATTCTCTGCTGCTCTCGGTGAAAGCTACCCGCCTGCTCCCGCCTGCTCCCTTATAAACAGGTCCCCAGAGACAATGGAGTCAAGTGCCACCGGAGTCCACATGTTCCACTGAAATTCGCCACAGGCCTCACAGCAGCCCAGTCTCAGAAAGAAAGTAACGGCCTGTACCCACTGTGAACGCATCCATGGATGCCAGCCGGGCGGGGAGCCGCAGCAGGAGGGGTGGGAGGCAAACCTGGGTGGCATGTTTCTCTTAGAGCCACAGAACTTCCAGCAGCAGGGCAGAGACTGGGGGCCGCAAGGGAAGGAGATGAGCACAGCGTTTTCATGGATCACAGGGCAAGGGGGAGAAGACACAGCTCCTCCGTTGTGTGCTGACAGCTAAACTAGCCTATCCCACCACTCCTCATCTGGTCCCACGACCTGGGCCTCTGTCCACGGCCCCCTTCCCTTCAATAGTCCGCATTGTTCAGGGAATCTCGTCCTTTTGTTTTACCGTCCATTTGTACCTCAGCTCATTTGTTCTCCATTCTTGGGAGCAATTCATCTGCTCCTGGGCCCCATAATGTCTTTCTCCCCTTGATTCCCAGACAAGATGCTTGGACAGGTCCATTGTCTTAACAGTGACCAGCTCATGGCATTTAGTAAAAGTTGTGTTTTAAAAAGAAAAACCAATGAGGATTCCAGCTTCTATCCATGGTAACTTCTGGGCAGTTTGGTGCTGCTGAGTGGCTCAGCCTTTGTCCTCTTGTCTTCATCTGGGCTTTGGCGTAAACCAAGTCCAACGGGGAAATCTGGGGAAATTCCCGTGATGCCAACACAATGGGCAGAGCTCTCCCCTGTTCCTCTCGGCCGTCCTGGGGCATTGTAAAAGCATCGGGAAATTATACCATATTGATAGAATGAAGGGGAGACGGTATGGGGTCTTCTTTCCACTGCCTTGTGGACAGATAGTCATTCACGGCTATTCAAAAGAAGTGGATCAGAGGAAAAAGCAAAAAAGTCAGTGGGGTTCAGGGCAGTTTGGACACAGGCAGGCCTGTATGCAGGAGAGGCAGAGGCTGGCAAGAAGAGGTGTTACAAAGACCCAGCCTGAAGATCCCAGAGACAGCCCTAATTGTGCAGCATTTTGTCAGTGCATTAGCAGTCTTTGCCCCAGGTGCGCCAGAGAAATTACTATTGCTGGGATGATTATGGGTGCCATTATCCCAGTTATTAATACTCCACCAGCTGTGGGAGTGGAGGGGTGTCCAACCCCATCCATGGGCTCTTTTGCTTCAGGTTTCCACTTCCCCATAGAGCAGGAGGCCTCTCAGTGATGCACAGAATTGTAAAGATAACTAATAGCACCTCTTGTCCCCAACAGAAAGTTGCACAGAATTATTGATAAAGGAAAGGGTGCTGAAGAAGTGGCTGTAAGAGTCTTAAGGGTTGGTTCTTCAGGAATAAAAGAAAATAAAGGAATAAAGGAAAGACACAGCTCAAAGGGGAATTATTCTTTACCCAAGCCTTTGGTTTTCCGGGCGAAATATGTTACAGGTGAGGAAAGCATTTCCAAGCAAAGCTCTAGGGTACCATAGAAAGGGTCAGACACACTACCCTCCACACAAGACCTGGGGCTCATGATGTGTGTGTATACCCGCACACACACGTGTACACACACGTGCACACACGCCTCTGCTCCAGCCCCAGGTCTTTGCAGCAGTCAGGAAATACCACCGGCCTCGCTGATGTGTGGGGAGGCCACCACAGGAGCCAGTCCGCACAAAGGTGCCTTTGCAACATGGCGGAGACTCAGCATCTTGGCAGAAACACTCGGCACTGGCAGGAAATCTCAGCAGGGCGGCTTGTTTCCGCTCATCAAACACCAGTAGCTTTCACCCAGAGCAGCAGAAAATGGGAGAAATGTGTCTGATTGTATCCGGGCTGTGTGTCAGCACTTTTCAGAGGCAGAGTTAGTTAGATTCTAGCTTTGAAGAAAAGGCTGTTACACTCTTGTGTCCCACAGTATCAGCCAAGGAAACAGTGGGCAGGAACTAACCTGAAACTCAGCTGCCCTCCCAATATCTCTGGAGCAAACTGAGAGGGTCAGTTACTGAGAAACAGAAGGTAATGACAGCATTCACTCTCTCTCTGCCAATCACGGAGCTCCCAATTACTTGGGAGAAAGGACTGCCCAGGAATGAGTGACTCGGGCCTCTCTTGTACCCTCTCTATGACCATCCTCCACTCCAGTGTCTTCCTGTCTGTTTCACGCTTGTTGGTCCCACCAAAGGCTGAGAGAGGACCCCATGCGTCAGGATGGCTTGCGCCCCGCGTGGCAGCTCCCAAATGAAAAACTTAGTGAGAAAATCTGTGAATTATCAATGGATCAGGTATCTGAGGATGCCCAAGCATCCCCCAACAAAGAATTGTTCTTGTAACCAAGGACCCATAGCTGTCCCCCATCCCAAGAGATACCCATGAATCTTCTACTTGGACCACAGTTTCCTGTCCAGACTAGAGAAGAGAGTGGCTATTTGGAGGACAGGATTTGTGTGTGCCACACTTGGATTCTCTCCTGTACGCCCACCTCATACATCCAGCTGTACAAAGGGACTTCTTTACAGAGTATGAAGCCCTACACTCTCCAGAGTGCTGCCTTGAAAAGTCAGAACTCTTAAGAAGAATGAATTTATATAGAGTGCCAATCGGGGTGATCTCTGAAATACACTCTTATGCATACTGAACTCAAAAAGAGTAATCGCACAAGGAGCATCAAGACAAGCGATTCAAGACTGCGGTGGAGGGCAACGCTCACCCTGTTTTATGACTTATTGTTTGTTTGTTTACACTTTTTACTTTTTTTATTGAGGTAGAATATAGACATTAAAGTGCACAAATCTTTTTTTTTTTTTTTTTTTTGCGGTACGCGGGCCTCTCACTGTTGTGGCCTCTCCCGTTGCGGAGCACAGGCTCCAGACGCGCAGGCTCAGTGGCCATGGCTCACGGGCCCAGCCGCTCCGCAGCATGTGGGATCCTCCTGGATCGGGGCACGAACCCGTGTCCCCTGCATCGGCAGGCGGACTCTCAACCACTGCGCCACCAGGGAAGCCCTAAAGTGCACAGATCTTAAGTAGACAGCTTGATGGATTTTTACAGATTCACACAGACATCTATCCCCACCCACATCAAGCTATAGAACTTTTCCAGGAGGTTCCCTCAAGCCCCCTCCAAGTTAACCTCACGCTCCAGAAGTAACTACTCCTCTGTTTTCTGTCACCATAGATAGTGTTACCAATTCTAGGATTCTATAAACGTGGAATCGGGACACACTCTTTTGGGCCAGGCTTCTTTCACTCAACAGTTTGCTTGTGACACTGGCTCATGTGGTTGAATGGAGGGGTAGCTCGATCATTTTCCATGGTTGAGTTGTATTCGTTGTGTGAAAATCCTCAGTCTGTTAGTCCCTCCTGGCATGAGTGAGGGAGAGCTGCATGGGCTCGGAGCTTCTTCTGGGCAACCAGGAGATGGAGGCCAGGATCCAGGCTTGGGAAAGAGGAAACGGAAGGAGAAGACTGTCTTCAGAGTCCTGGGGAGGGAAGGAAGGGAGCCAGCACGCTGCCTTGGGCCATTTGTCCTGGGCACTCTCACTGAGCTGGGAAGGACAGTTTCGGCCCAGCCTCTCTCCAGGCCCCTAGCAGCAGCCCACCGCCCCTCAGCCATCACCCCTGCGCCCACAAAAAAACAGCTCCCCAAGGTCGGAGGGGAACCCGGGGCCCCAAAGGCTGCCCCACAAACCAGTGTGAGGACAGGGCCTTTATTTTATTTCTTTCCCTCTGGCTGACTAGCCGCACCAGTCGAGTATGACAACAGTCTGCCCATTAACGCCGAGTGCCAGCCCCAAGCATCGTTTCCATTTCTCTCCCGTTTCCCGTGGCTGGTGGCTGGGATCTCACTCCAGCTCCTCTCCACTTTTCCCTCCTAATCACAATCATTTGTTTTAACAGGACTGTCAGCGACTGTGCTACAAAACCCAGGCCATGCCCACGCAAAGCCAGGGAGCCCCGGCCATTCCCACATCCCCAGGTCAGCCAAAGTAATATGAAAACAGCCGACTTTGCCATTATCCTCTTTCCTGCTGGCTTTGCAGAGCCCTGCCTACTTTTAGAATTTCCCCACTGCCTGATATGGCCTCTGGATATCTGACCATCCCACCTTTGGTTTCCAAAGACAAATGCCAGGACCTAGTTTACACATGCCCAGGGCCTTAAAGGTCTGAAGACCAAGGAATCGTCCTTTGCAAGGTGTCCTGGCACAGCTGCTTTGGAAAGGAGAAAGCTCTCTCTGGGTGTGGGTTTTCTGAGAGAGTCTTGGTCTTAATCTAAACAGACGGGAGCTTCTGAACATGTAAATGAGGCTGATTGCCTGACGGCAGAGCCGCCCAAGGCTACACTTGACCATCCACTCTACCTGCCCTTTTCTACCCCAACACCCAAGGGTCCCAGATGGCCACCCACCACCCAAACCCCCACCCAACAGCAGGTCATCAGCCTGGTCCCCTTGTCATTGCCACACACTGAGTCTGACCCCAGGCCCAGCCTCCAAGACTCCTTCAATTCTCTACCCAGCATCCCCGCTACACACACACTTGGCGCATAAGGCCATGCTTTACGCATGACCTCAACCTTTCCATTCATTCAGAAGCAATGCCGCTGCTGGCAACTCACACACATGAGTTCAAGGATGGTCGATGTGGAATGCTCATGCATTGGATTCCTAGGACCAGAGTCTTCCTGACTCCAATGCTCACTATCCATGTTATCTTGGGCTCAGTCTCTGTGCTGAGCCTGTGTTTCTACATCTGCGAAATGGGGTTATCAGTACCCTCCCAGTCTACTCCATAGAACTGTTTCTCACTGCAAAGTAATACATGTTTGTCATAAATGATTCAAACAACCTTAGCCTTGAGGAGTTGGGAGGTGTGTCAGGGTGAACCTGTGCCAAGCTAAATTGCTGTTTTTTTTGTCACTGGGTCCAGGGAGTTTCTGCCTGCCCAATTCCCTCCTTCACTGGGGGTTTGGGTCTGTCAGACAGTCCCTGACTGTCCAGGAATCATAGTCAAGTTACCAGGCATCAGGCACTTACTGTGTGCCAGGCATTGTACAAGCAATTACATCCTCATCTCATTTAATCCTCATAAAAGTTCTTTGAGGTAGTTATTATTAATCCCATCGTATCTAGGAGGAAACTTAAGAGAGGCTCAGAGAGGCTAAGCAACTTGCCCAAGGTCACACAGGTAGGGAACGGAGGAGCCAAGATTTAACTTTAGACCAACTGCTTTCAGTCACCAGGTAGTACTGCTGTTATGGGCTGAATTTGTCCCCCACAAAACTCTTATGTTGAAGCTCTAATCCCCAGTATCCCAGTACCTCAGAATGTAACTATTTTTGAAGATAGGACTTCAACTAGGTAATTAAGTTAAAATAAGGCCACTAGGGTAGGCTCTAGTCCAATCTGACTGGTGTCTTTATTAGAAGTGGGAGAGACGCCAGGGATATGCCTGCACAGAGAAAAGACCATGTGAGGACAGAAGCCAGAGAGCCCTCAGAAGAAACCAGACCTGCAGACACCTTGATCTTGGACTTCCAGTCTCCAAAACTGTGAGAAAATAAACGCCTGTGTTTAAGCCACCCAGCCTGTGGTATTTCGTTACGGCAGCCCTAGCAAACTAATACAACTGCCTCCTACTTTATTTTGAGAATGGCCCAAACCATGGTCACTGCTCCAGCTGCCCCTGCCCCCCCCCCAACGCCTCTGGGCAGCACTCAGAGGAGGAACAGAGAAAACTGGGGAAGGACAGAGGGATGGAGGAAGGGAACCAACCCCGTCTCCCAGCCCTGGGCCCACTCCTACTGTCCTGAGCCGTTTTCCACCCGAGTGTCCTGGGGGCAACGTGACCCCTTGCCCCCTCCCTGCACAGTGGTGGAGCCTCCTCTGAGCCCCCTGACTTCCCCTAATGGAAGAGAACCCCCCGTCTCCTTCCAGCCAACAGGACCACAGATGCATACGGTTCACCTTGGAACAAATAGTGTGTGGGGATCTGTGCTGAGATAAACAAGTCTCGGTGCAGAGCAGACGGTGTGAAGTCCTGGAACAGAAGGTGAAGGAGAGAGACCGTTCTAGCAGGGCTGCTGCAGGCGCTGGGGGAGCCTTTGGAAGGGCAGAGACAAGAAAAGTTACCCTGGGCCGGTATGGGGGGTTCTGAATAGGGACAGGCTTCAGAGCTGCCCAAGTGGCCCCCTTTTCTGCCTGTCAGCCACCCTGGCTTTCTCCCTCCCCCTCTCCACTTCCAGATATTAGCCCAAGGCACTGGAATTCATTGACATTTAACCCAACCCAGCCAGGTCAAGAGCCAGCATTGTAACCCTCCTCCGGTCCATGGCAACATGGACAATCATTTCGACTTTCCTCTCCTTTCACTCCTGAGACCTTATCCCAGGCCCCTTGTATAAGTTTCCTATTGCCACTGCAGAGAGTCAGCACACATCTAGTGGCTTGAAACAGCACACTTTTATGATCTTCCCCTCTTCTGTAGTCAGAAGTATCACACAGGTCTCACTGGCCTAAAACAGAAGTAAGGGCAGGGCTGCATTCCTTTCTGGAGACTGCCAGGGAGAATCCATTTCCAGCTTTCCACATCCCTTGGCTCGCGGCCCCTTCTTCCATCTTCAAAGCCAGAGGTGGCTGGACGTACTCACATCGTATCACTCTAACTCTACCCCCCTGCCTCCCCCTGCTGCTTACTAGGACCCTTGTGATTACGCTGGGCTCCCCCAGATAATCCGGGATTATCTCTTTAGGTCAGCTGATTAGCGATCTTAATTTCCCGGCGCCATGTAACATGACACACCCCTGGGTTCTGGGAATCAGAACCTGCACATCACTGGGAGGCCATTATTCTGCCTAGTACATCCCTGAATTTACTCACTTCCCAAGGAGGACAAGGTACTCTATAAAATGCATTCCATCTCCCTCCCCAATCCTCCTCTACCATCTCCCACCTCACTTCCCCTGCATAATGGACCCTGTGGCTCAGCCCACCCCACTATGGACACAGCATGTGCAGCCTCTGAGGCGTCTCCCAGAACTCACTGGGCACTTCCCCCAGGATGCCTGTCCATGTGGTGTGTGTTGTCCAAAACCAGGACTGGCCATAGGAACAGATGGCTGCTACCAACGGCTAAGGAGATCAGGCTATTTCCCCTGGGTCTCCAGGTTCTTACACCTCACAGAGAAGACGTCATACTGGGTTAAGGATCCCATTTCTCCACCCTTGTGACCATGACAGTGCAATCATCCAAAAGCAATTGATTCCTGAGAGACTTAAATCCACCAAAATGTCAGGTTGCCAATCCCTGAAGTGGGACAGACTGGGTACATCAAAACCCCTTCCCAATATGGAGCCAGAACACTGGTTAGCATGGAGCCATAGGAAAAAGCACTTCAGTTGTCTGGAGGGTACGTTTCCATCAGATCGTGGAAGCTTGATGACTCACATTTTACCAGCATCCAAATACTCTTGTTAAGTGGCCTGAGAATTTCCCACTGAGTGTTTTTTTGGTTTTTTTTTTTTTGCTGTACGCGGGCCTCTCACTGCTGTGGCCTCTCCCGTTGTGGAGCACAGGCTCCGGACGCGCAGGCTCAGCGGCCATGGCTCACGGGCCCAGCCGCTCCGTGGCATGTGGGATCTTCCCGGACCAGGACACGAACCCATGTCCCCTGCATCGGCAGGCGGACTCTCAACCACTGCGCCACCAGGGAAGCCCCTCCCACTGAGTGTTTTAAATGAGTGCCTCAAACACACAACCTCTCCCACCCTCACAACTCTAGTGTGACCCCAAATTTGTGATTTCTTCCTTCCTAACCTATCAGAACAGGTGCCCAAGGACCACATCCTCTTATGCTGAAGCTTTATCTATCCACATGTGTTTGAAGGAGCCACCTGCCTTTGGTGGGGGTGGAGGGGAAAGTGGGAGAACGGGGGTGGTGGGGAGAGATCCACCTTGTCCACAGTTGAGAACTTTTCTTGTGAGTTCTGAGATAGAACTATAGAATGGGAAAGTTGGAAGAAAAAGGACCTCAAAGTTCATCTCATCCAACGCTATCATCTTACAAATGAGGAAGCTGTAAGAACAGTTTGGAAAGTCAAAGCCTGTACGTAATTGTTGCCGTTGTCGTCTTCTTCTACATCATCAGCACCATGATGCGGGAGCCTGGATTCCGCTCTGTGCTGAGAAGTCACTTTGTTCAGGGTCTTTTCTGGGAAACTGGGTGTTCTCACCTCCCCGGTAGAGTCCCTATAAACTCCTCTGGCTTTTAAAGGGAGAAGGGGAATGGGCTCACTTTCAGGCGTGACCATGAGATGCTGAGTGCTTACTCTTGAGTGGAGCCGCCACGGGCATGCACTGGCCTCCACCTCCGGTGACTGTGAAAGGCTGGGAAGGAGAGGCTAAATACTCAAGAAACCAGTCTCAGTGGGATGACGACTCTATAGACCAATGTGGAGAACGCTGCAGGAGTAGAGGACGTCCGGGCGGCTTGAACAAATCACTAACACGTTTGGAGCCCTGACTGCCTTCCAGAATTCCAGACCCTGGCACCTAATATGCACCATTTCATTTGATCATCACACCGACCCTCCACAGTCACCCCGGTTTGGCAGATGAAGAACCTGAGTTACCCAGAGGATAAGTAACCTTGATCTTTCCAAGGTCAAGAGGCTGCCAAGTGGCAGATCCAGGATGTAAATCCCAGGTCTGATCCCTAATCCCCATCAGCACTTCCGATTGGGTGCAGAACATTCTGGGACCCCATTTTCCCACACCTTCTCCTTGTTCTCTCTCACCCCTGATCTTCCCACCCCGCACATCTGCCAGGGGGGTGACTCACATCCATTTCTTAGCCCAAAGCCCTCCTCACCCCTAGCCTGACACGCTATTTCTGGAGGGAAGAATCTGGGGAGGGGTGCCGGAGAGGCTGTTTTCAACTCTAAACTCTAAAGCAGCCAAAGCCAGCACCCAACACAGGGCCCTGCCCACTCGGGGACTTCCTAAGTGATGATGGAGACGGTGTTGGTGGTGATGACAGTTGGAGGGGAGCCAGAGGCTGAAACGTTAGGGACCGGTCAGGACAAACTGAGTAAGGCTATAATTTGTTAAACCCTATATCAAAATCTTTGCCAGCCACAAAATTGCTATGCTCGTGATTGGACTTCCATTCCAACTTGAATGCACTGAGCAGCCACGCCGGGGCCTTCCATGATCCTGAGGATGGAGCCGTAAGGTGGCCAGGGCTCTCCTGGCTCCCACAGATCTCCTGACGCCTGGGGCGTGGACGTGGTCTCCTCTAGGAGGCTGCAGGGAGCCCGAGTTGGAAGCAGAGAGAAGCTTTCTGATGTCCCCACCCCTTGAACCTGTCTCCAGCTTGAGACAAGCCTCTTGTCAAAGCCCCTGGAAGTGCCGGGGTAGGCACAATATAAACGTTCATGTAGTTACAGGATAATAATTACACCTTCCATGTACATAACACCTTTCTTCCCCAGAGCAGCGGGCTTCTCACATTATCTCATTAATCCTCCCGTCCCTGGGAGGCAGGGAGGGCCTGGTGTGATTACCAGCATTTCACGGAGGGGGAAGGGAGGCGGGACAGTAGAGGGAAGGGAGGGAGGAGTTGCTTGCCTGGGGTCGCACACTTAGTCACACGGTTTAAGTGTAGTCTGTGCTGGGGCTTTGGCCAGAATTCAGAAAAATAATAATGATGGTTGCTCTCAGCTGAGTGCTTTAGTGAGAATACACTAGGCAGTCATGGGCATGGTTTCCCTCCATCCTGGCAACAGCCTTGTGAGGCTGGGATTATTATGGCCCCATTTTACAGATGCGGAGACTGAGCTCCTCACCAAAGGTATCAGAGGCAGTAAGGCCCCACACACTTTTCTTTCCTCTTCCAGCAAACACCTAACAGCCTGCTCCTGAATCAGGTCCCCTTCCCAGAGCAACAACAGGTAAACAAAGGCAGCACACGTTAATCAGGAGAGGGGGTGAAGCCCTCGCCTCATCCCTGGGGAAGGTCAGAGCTGTGGCAGGGCAGGCAGGAGGCTGCAAAAGCGACTTATTACGTAGCCTTATGGGATCAATAGAAAAGCCCTGATTCACTGAGAGCTGCACCCCACCCCCACCCTCCTCCAGTCCTATTCCAGTTTCCTGGCTCATCCTTTTGACAAGACGACAATTACTGCTATTCACACCCACCCAGAGGCCACCTGCCATGGACCCATTCTCACGCACAAGGAGCTAAAGACCAGGCACAAAGCAAGCCAATCTGAGGTTTTCCAGGAGACCTAGGAGTGGACCCTCTGCGCTTACCCGCTTCAAGGCATTCAGGGCAGTGGAGCCTCTGCGTATTCCAGGGATCCCGCCCGCCCTGGGAGACCCAATCAAGGAGCCTGAGGTTGGAGGTGCCTCAGGCCGGCTCTCTCACACCAGGGCCTCACGTAAGTGACGTACGTTCAGCCCATAAGAAAATGGTCTTTGGCATTAAGGCTGGCGTGGTAGGCCTGGGCAAACACATGCTTTGAGAGTTCCAAGTCCTGACACCCACAGAGCGCCCCAGATCATACAGGCTCAAGGGATCTGAGTGTTCAATTCTCAGGAATTTTGTGAGATGCTTGATGTCACATAGCAGGCTTGAAATCAGCCCTGGTGGGAGTATTTAGACCATGTTAATTGACAAATACTAGGAATCAGCTCCTCCTTCTCCCCTGCCAGTTGTTAAACATTTACCAGCACACCACTGCCTGCGGTGAGAAGCAGCAAGCTTCCAAGAGCATCTAGGGCCATCTGTAAAGTGAAGGCCAAGCTCTCACAGAGGCTGAGTAGCGGGCTGAGTGACATTCTTCTTTACAGCATGGACTGCCTTTCTTCTTGCTGTGTTTCTGGGCATGGCTTGCTCTCAGACGGACAGATCCTTGCACTGTCACATTAGCCCAGAGGTCAAACCACGCCTCCTGCATGATCATTGCAAATTTTTGGTGACTTAGACTAAACTGAAATTTTTTTTTTAAAGTTTCAGTTTCCTCTAGTTGGATCAACCTGTAGGTGTCAAAGTTTTACAACGAAAGGTTTAGACAGCTGCCTTTATCAATTGCTGTCTTTGAATTTGGAATAACAACAAGGCCTTTCCCAGCTCAGCACTGAGAGCGCTGCCAGTAACCCAGACTTCAGGTGGAACTTTTCTGAGTTTGTCTCAGAGTGACATTAAGTGTCCCAGCTGATTTTATCAAAGCAATCACAATCTCTTCATACAGGAAACAGAAGGGCAAGAGAGACTCCTCCATGGGTGGCTTAGAGGTAATTTTCACAGTGAAATGCCTTGTGAATAAGACACTGAGGACAGTGATGGCCTCCCGGGGTTGCTGCTTTATGCCTGAGTATGAAGTAATTAAGAATGTGAATAAACCCCAAGCTTGTGCCCAAACCTCCAAACACCATCAAGTGAATGTTCAGTTAAGATGTTACAAATGCTACCTCTCTGTGAGGCATTTATTTCACCCTGTTCCCAACTCTGAGCCCCCTCGTCTGCGCAGACTCCTCACATTCCCCACCCAAATTCCAAAGGTCCCTGCAGCCCCCAGATTCTGTGGCTGGACGAGGAGAGCATCTCACCTCCATCAGGCTTTTCTGAAGGACTCCAGACCTCAGCAGAGCCTCCCTGCTCAAACCTCCTTGGGCCCTGGCTCTGGGCTGCACGCTGGACCGCGAAGGTGGAGCCTTAAATGCCATTCATAAATGCAACAAATGTTTACTGGTCACCTACAACGTCCCAGGCATGGTTCTTGACATTGGGGTGCATCGAAGAACAGCATGGACCTGTCCTTGCCCTTGGGGAGATGGCAGAGCAAACAGAAAATCGGGGGCACATACGGAAGGACTCCCTACCCAGTGTTGGTGCATGAACAAAGTCTTACCGGAAAGCAGTGGATCAGATGTGACCTAAAGGGTAAGAATGAAATATCTAGATCAGGGCTCTGCAAACTTTTCCCGTCAAGGTTCCTACAGCCCTGTGATAGTAAGACAACCCAACTGTAAATATTTTAAGCTTTGTGGGCTCTATGGCATCTGTCGTAACTCTTGCTCTGCCACAGAAGAACAAAAGCAGCCACAGGCAATACGGAAGCAAGTGAGTATGCCTGTGTTCCAATAAAACTTTATTTATGGACACTGAAATTGAAGTTTCATATAATGTTCAGGGTCACAAAACATTCTTGTTTTGATTTTTTTGTTGTTGATCATTTAAAAACACAAAAACCATTCTTAGCTCATGGGCCAGATTTGGTCCCCAGATGTAGATGGAGGGTGGTGGTGTGAAGGTGAACGTGGGGTTCAGGGTTTTCCAGGCTGAGGAATGGCCTGGAGGTAGCAGACAAGGAGGTGAGCCCAGATGGGACCCTGTCAACCCTGAAAAGGAATTTGGATTTACCCTGTGGGACAGGGATAGGTCCTCAGTGTGGGAGTCATTTGTTAAAGAATGCCAGGCACTATTCACGGAGTTACTTTCCTGTCTTTTTTTCTTTCTTTCAGCAGTTATTTAAAATATTCATTCATATTTAAGAATATACAAAAGCAGGGGTAAAATAGAGAGAAAAGGGGTAAAACAGAAGGAAAACTGCAGGGCAAAGGCCCTAAGGCAAGGGGGCAAAGCATCACATACCTTTGTTTAGGATCTAGTCCTGCCTGGCTGAAAGTAGAGACCAGGGGGCTACATTTTTTTTTTTTAACATCTTTATTGGAGTATAATTGCTTTACATTGTTATGTTAGTTTCTGCTGTATAACAAAGTGAATCAGCTGTACTTTATAGTGTCTGGCCCTACATTTAGGTCTTTAATCCATTTTGAGTTTATTTTTGTGTATGGTGTTAGGGAGTGTTCTACTTTCATTCTTTTACATGTAGCTGTCCAGTTTTCCCAGCGCCAGTTATTAAAGAGGCTGTCTTTTCTCCATTGTATATTTTTGCCTCCTTTATCAAAGATAAGGTGACCATACGTGTGTGTGTTTATCTCTGGGCTTTCTATCCTGTTCCATTGATCTATATTTCTGTTTTTGTGCCAGTACCATACTGTCTTGGTTACTGTAGCTTTGTAGTATAGTCTGAAGTCAGGGAGCAGGGGGCAACTTTAGACTGAGTAGCCAGGAAAGGTTTTCTAAGGAGGAGGCATCTGAGCTGAGATCTGAACTACAAGACCAGGTTTATGAGGTGCTACAACCCTTAATTCTTACAATTAACTGTGAGGAGGGATTAACTGATGCTCATTTTACAGGTGGAAAATGGAGACTCAACAAGATTAAGCAAGTTGCCCAAGGTCACAGAGCTAAATGATGGCAGAGAATCAGGATTTCAACTGCTCTGCATGCAAACCCTGCCTCTAGCCTTCATTAACTGTGTAACCTTGGCTAGTGACCTCATCTGAGCCCCCATACACCAATTATGAGTTCCCTCTTTCTTCCATCAAGAAGCATGTCTGGCAAAACTTGTGCACACAAAAGATATGAACTGAGGGCCTGCTCTGTGCCAGGACTGTTCTAGGTGCTTGGGACCATGAAGAAATAGTGCTTGGGGCAGTGAACAAAGCAAGATCCCTACACCCTCAGAGGGTAGGAAGAGGGGTTTGGAATTTTTAGACAGGGTGGTCAGGGTAAACGTCACTGGGGACGTGACATTTGAACAGACTCCAAGGAGATGAGGCAGTTGGCTACATGAGTATTTTGGAAGAGTTCCAGGCAAAGGAAACAGCCAGTGCAAAGGCCCTGAGGCTGGAAGCATGCTGGTGTGCTCAAGGAGCGACTGGGAGGTCAGGGTGGCTGGAGCAGAATAAGGGATGTGAAAAGTCTGAGAGGTAAAGTGGGGATGTTGGGGAGGTGTCAAGAAAGCTCACTTTGGTTTTACTTAAAATTTGTTATCTCAAGCCTCAAGCATCTAGATTTCATCTAGGGTCCCTCAGAGCTCTATGATTCTGGCTCTGTGACAGTCTGTGCCCATCGTCACCCACTGTGACTGTCAGCCAGGCTTGTCTCTGACAGTAGGAGAGAGACTGGCATTGGGAGAAGACTAGGAGGAGGTCTCCATCAGATCCCCGACTGGAGAATATATTAATTCTCTGCGGCTCTCTGCAGCATGAGATGGCCTAGGTGACACAAAGCTCCCTAACTCTGAAGACTCCCAGCTCTTAGAGAGTGGGATACATTAGAAGGGACATGTTGGGTTTGGGAATCATGCAGGAAAGTTTCAAAGGTTTTTTTTCAAATTCTTGGCATCCTGCAACACGCAGCTGGCTCTAGCCCAATCTGAGGATGATAGGAATACATTGAAACGCAGGCTAGGGTCCAGGCTGCTCTACAAAGACCCTGAAGATATTCTCCCCCATCCAGTTCTTGGTTGGGGAGGGTTTGGGGTGAGGATTAGAGGAGAGCAGGAGGGAAGCTTCCAAACCACTTGGGACACACTTGACACTCATCCCTCACTTCTAGTATGAATCTTGTTTGTTTGTTTGTGTGTTTGTTTGTTCGTTTGTTTGTTTTGGCCACGCAGCTTGCAGGATCTTAGTTCCCCGACCAGGGATCGAACCTGCAACCCCTGTAGTGGAAGCATGGAGTTTCAACCACTGGACCACCAGGGAAATCCCATGAATCTAGTTTACTATGTGCCCAGGCCTTCAGGTGTTCTTTTTTTTTTTTTTTTTAAGGGATTTGTTTGTTTTTATTTTCCTCTACATCTGTTTCAGAGTTTAGTTCCTTTGCCTTAAATACATCCGTAATGGATCAGACTGGGTATGGGTTGTGACTTAGACCACGGGGATTCCTAATGGCCTCCCTCAGGCTCCTCCTGTCTCCCGTTGCCCTGAGGAAGTAGCAGAGGGGCCCAGAGCATCGGCCAGCATAAAGGTGAGGTGTCCCTTGTCTTGAGACAAATATAGTGACAGCTCCTTCTGACTATCCGACAGAAACAGACTCTTTTGTATGCATCCCACAGAATTTCTTCTGTCCTTAAGGAATCTGAAACTAGCCAGGTTCCAGTTCTGCCAAGAAATCCACTTTCTAGTCAAGGAAAATTCTTGGAGCAAAAAGCATGCTCTGCCACTCGCCCCAACACGCACCACGGGGCACCTGTAAATAAATCCATTGTCTTGTCTGAACTCAGTGTGAATTCCTCAGCAGTTAATAATGTTGGTTTGTTTTTTCCTGATCTTTGTAGGCTGGTATAATTTCATTAGATACATTTCCTTCATTCCTCCCTTGCTACCCCCAACTAGGAATCCCTTTACCGTTTGACATCTTCCTTTTTTGCATCTCTGAGATCCTCACAGGGCCTTGTCCTAAGTTACTCCCCAACAGATTGACAAATAGCCAAGTAGTCAGTCCAGTTACTGTTCCATTTATCCCTTCACTCTCTAGGAATGCGCTCATTTAAGTGAGGTTTTCTGAAAACACATCTAAGAAGGTGTGGAGATGCACACAGAGACAAAGATAGCACTTTTTTTTTCCTTTAAAAAACTTTATTTTTAATGACATAAGTCTTTTCTTTCAACATTCAAGATGCAAAGAAGCTGGGTCCTGGGGAGAAAGATGACTGTTCCCAAGCTAGCCGGGAAAGATGTTGCCTTATACCTCCTTTGTCTTCTGTCTGGGGCTCAACTGGACCATCTTTCCTTAGTCTTTCAATAGAAAAGGCTCTTGTTGCAAATGCTGGAGACCAGCAAGCCAAAAACTGGATTGTTCAACCCTGAGATGGAAACTCTGGTCTACCTGAAAACCCAGGCAAAATCTTTATTACCTTAACCATGAAGCCTCACCAGCCTCAAGGATCTCAGGACCTATAAGAAGTGGAGGTGCAGCTGCATTCCTGGGCACAGGAGTCAGAGTTGCCTATCGCTATGCCTGGTATGATGATGGGGCCAGGCAATCTAGTGGTTAAGGGCACGGGTGCAGGGTTTCTAAAGCACGTGCCTGCTTTACAAAGCCTGCCTCAACCTCTTTCTACCTGTGCTAGCTTGGGTAAGTTACTTAACAGCTCTGTGACTCAGGCTCCTCGTTTACAAAGTGGGGATAAAAAAAGTAGCTACCTCTTAGGGTTGTTACAAGGATGAAATTAGATTGTACATGTAGAGCAATTAAAACAGTGCCTGATACATTGTAAGCATTATATAAACATCAGCTATTCTTCATTATTATCATTGCAGTAATATGCGATAATAGATAAAAGCACACATCTCTCCCATGGGCTGTACAAAGCCAGGTTTGGGCAAATCCTTCATTCTTCAGATATTTATATGCACAGAGTGTGGGCCCAAGTGCAGAGCCTTTATAAATGCATCAGCCCACGCCAAGATGCTTGCACCCTAAGCCCTCGCTGTGAGCCTGTCCCCTTGCTTCCCGCCACTGAGCTGGTAGCCGGTTCCAGCCCCAGGTCAAGGTCACGGAGGAAATCGACGGAGGGCTAGCTGCTCCATCTCCTTCAGTCTGGGGGCTGTTGGTGGCGGAGGGCAGTGACAGTTGGGACTTTGGCAGGAGAAGTGAAGTTCCCAGCCAAGGAGTGACCAACCAAGCATGAGACAGAGGCCTGCTCTCCTCCTGTCACAGCCAAGCCCCAGCACACACCCTCACAACACCCCAGCACACACACACAACACTGCCAACACTACACAGTTCCCCACCACAGCGCCCCCCAGCACTACAAATACATCAACACACACAAGTCCCCAACACGAGCAATACCCTCCACAAACATGCCGCCCAACACACACAATACCCCAACATGCACACAACACCCCAAGGCTACACAACACCCCAATACACACAGACACTGACAGCGCTGTCCTGTTCTCTCTCCCCTCCCTCTTTGCCTTTTCTCTAGGGCAGACCCTCACAGGGAAGCACTCTTAGGTCCAGACTGTGATGCAGGACAAGAGTGGAAGGTGAAGGAAGTGGGCGGGACAGCACAGAGACACTGGGGTGAGAGGGGCCGAGAGAATCTGGGCTCGTCTGTGTACTAGCTGCGGAACGTGGCAGGGGAGTTCATCTCTCTGAGCCTCTCTTTCCTTGTCTGCAAGATAATCATAACGCCTACATTGGATGAGTGTAGTTGGGATCAACCTAGATAATAACTAGAACACACTCGGCACAGGTGCCTGGCATGCAGCCCATCCCCATCCCCTGTAAACGGAAATGGTGTGGTTGTCATTGTTCGCGATGCTTCCACTGCTGAGACGGAGCAGGTGAAGGGAAAGGAAAGGCATGTTGAAGAGGCTCGAGGTGAACCATCGAATGAAGGAAATTCCCCCACCCCAGGAAGAAACCAGTTCCTTTGTCTTCTCGGGAAGTTTCCACAGCATCCCCAGAAACTCACATCTGTCATGATCTCCACCTTGGGTCCTTCAAGGGGACAGCCATTAGTAAATGTATTAATTAGCATCATATTATCAACCCAGACCACTTCTTTGACCAGAAGACTCCTGGCTTTACTGTCCCAGCTGCCTGTCAGGAGAGAACATGGCCGTGTTTCCCACGGTCAGAGAACACACCAGCCCCCATCGTGTTCTCACACTTGACCACCCTCCACGACTGAGCGCTGGGCGGGACCCCGATTCATTCCCAAGGACCATCCTGTGTTGGGACATTCACCCAGGCTCTCCCTTCCAGCTGTGCTGTCCCATCTTCCTCTCTGACAAGGGCTCTTTCTTTTTTTAAGGTTTCAGATCCCTTTAAGAATCTGGCGAAAGGGACAAAGTCTTCCTTGCAATTTTGATCTGACCGGCTTCTGGGCCCCCTTAAGCCCCCTGTTCCAGAAGATGTAGGACTCCAGCGTCTGCTTCCTGTCTCGGCTGTTCCTGGCAGAGTTGACTGGAGTTTGGTTTCTCTGAGGAGCAGAGAGTCCTTCCACCTGGTGGCCTGCTCAGAGCCAGCTTGTTAAAGTGAGCAGTCCAGTGTGCACCACACAGCTCTGCTTAGAGCTTCAGAGTCTGGCAATGAACCCAAAGAGGGCCAAGCCAGGTGGGGAGCACACATCCCTTCAGTTCCTCCAGCAGCAGCAGGGGGTTGCAGGACCTTGTGTGTCTGTGCAGTTTTCAGATTTGCTAAACTATCCCACATTGCTGAAGAAAACTGAAAAAGAAAAAGAAAAAAAAAAAGCCTGGACCAGTTCCCCAACATCCTGCAGCCAGAGAGGAGTTTGTGGTCCTGACCAGATGTCGGGGAGAAGGGAAGCTCTCACGTCTGCCATAGCCAAAGGGAGGCTGGCAAGAATAACTAACCAACCAGGTGCCCGGTCTGAGCTATGAGCCATCATAACCATTTAGCTGAACACCCTCCGCAATCTATGTGGTGGGAACTATTATTATCCTTGTTTTATAGAGAAAGAAACAGGAACACTGAGGTAAAATGATTTACCAAGATCCCAGCATGGAAGAGCTAGGATCTGGCCCCAAGGAGTCTAACTCCTGAGCCCAAACTGCTAATCTCAACGCCATACCACCTCTGCTACCCTTGCTTCATCATTGTTATTGTAGAAGTGGCGAGGGGAAAACAGAAGAAATAAACTTTCCCACAGTGCTTGCCTCTGGCCTCCTCTTCAATGCTATCACACGCCAACAGTTTCGAATCTAGAGAAATGAAGTAACAGATTGGTTCCCTGATGCCCTCTAGTCTCTCCTGCCCATGAATTCCAGATGCCCAGAAATGAAAGGCACAAGAGAGCAGCAGGGGTTGACCTCAATACCAAAGGGCTCAATTCTCTACCAAACTAAGGCAACCAGGCTTTTCACTCAGATCAGAAGACCTCATTCCCGTAGTTCTCCACCCATACCCACTCCTTAGGCACGTACTTTGTCGTGGCTGCTGGCCAACCCCCTTAGTACATCTACAATAACCAGGACTCTAAATACATATCCTTGGGGCCACCAAAATGTCACCAGAACACTTGCATCTGAGTTACATAAAGTAAGATGGAGCTTTCAACCCAAGAAGTAAAAAAGAAATGCTCTGAGCCTAGGCATTCCTATGTCCTAAGTCGTCTGTCACTCACAAAGGACCTAATTACAAATGCTTGCCCCAAATCCCTGCTATGAGCACAGGCTCTAAAGTATAGGCTGTGTACAGAAGCCCAGTAGTATACTTCTCAGTCACGTTTCTACAAATAATATCATGGTGTTGAAAAACAGGACTGTATTTTTTACCAAAATCACATACTTTGGACACCTGACAAATGCTAGCGACAGCTTCCACATCCAAAATGTCAGAAGGCCCTTCTGCAGATGCTCCAGATTGATTTGATAACCATTCTGATTGATACTTGAGAACAGCATGGAAACAACAACCCATCTTTATCACCATACAGGGGACTTGACATAAAACCTCAGAAGCTACTGAGAAACACAGCTTGATTTCTTCCCCTAGTATTGTCATGCTCCTGACACCCCTTTGATTGACTTTTTCTTGTGAAGGAGCAAAGTGAAAGAACAGTTTAGAAGGTCTGAATAGAACCTGGGGAATAAACTCCTTTTAGATTTGGAAAATGAGACTCAGAGAAGTTAAATCACAGCACTTAGTATATCTATTAGGAAGGTTTCTGTGTTCGGAGACAGAAACTTCTGCCCCTTCAATTTCTCATTGACATTGGCAAAGCTACTTACAAGCCTCAGTTTTCATATCTGCCAAAGGGCACAATAAGCCCCATCTCACAGAATGGATGCATGGATTCCACAGGATACTGTAGCATGTGGAAGTGCTTTATAAAATGTAACAGGTTATGCCAACAGTGTATTACGAAAGGCACACCTCGCCATGCCACCCTTCTTGCTTTCCATCTTGAAAAGATCAGAGAAGCAACAGTGGCCCTTGCGAAAGTTTGTTTCTCTTTTAATTAAGATCCTATCTTTTCTTTTCCTAAGGATTGGGGGGTGGGGGGAGGAACCTAGCCCAGTCTTAACAGCCTCCAGACCTGCATATGTCACCGCTGTCGGAGGAAGACAAAACCCAAAAGGAGAAAGGGGAAAAATAAATCTTTTGTTTTTGAAGCTAAATAGCCCAAAATGCAGCTAGAAAAGTTCCATAAAGATTTGGCTTTCACCAACACTGAGTGGAAACAAAGCTGACCCCTCCCCTGGCTGTGCCCTCTGACCCGTCAGCCTGGACGACCTCTGTTCTCTCAGCCTCCGGGTCTGGCTTCAGGGTTTTCCTCAGGGGCTGTGTGCTTTTGGGGGATGGGGAGGGAGCATGTTAGCACCAGCCCCATTTTCCCAGTGGCTGGGGGAGCTTGCTGATTATTTTCATGAACGGTGTTTTGTGTCCGCTGCAGTTTCTCAAGCAAGGAGGAATGTAGTACAGAAATCACCCTCCTGCCACCACCTTCGGAAATCCAGGGCTCAGGGCTCAAATTGTAAATATATAACAGGGGGCCCCCCCTTCCTTCTGTTTTCTCCTCATCACCCCCCTACCCTCACCCTGTATACATTAAACCTATTCTTCCTGTGTAACAAGGGCTACTGTGTTTCCTCGGGGCTCTGTTCAGTTTGGATCTGTGTCCATAGATTCTCAAAAAAAGTCCATAAATCCCTTCAGCCACTGTAACACAATTGATGGCAATTCTCTGTTTGCTGTTAAAGTTGTCAGTCCTGGAGCTGGGAAGTACATTCTGTCCTTACTTCAGACACAGCTCTAGAGTCAGAAGAAGCCCCAGGCCCTCAGGACGAACTCAAGAACAAACAGAAAGGGTTAAGAGGCTGAGGTGATCTCCACTCATCTGGGAAAGGCTGGGGGGCGGGGGGCAGGGGTCTTCCTTCTTTCCCATAGTTAGTGCCAAAATAGCTGTAATATTCAATCAGTAGAAATATTCTAATTAGCAGGTGGAGGCAAAAAGAGCAAGGGGTGCTGGGAAGCAGAAGACTCACGTTTTGAGGCCCATTTTTAACTGAAGTTGTCTCATCAGGAAAATGGAAGAAAGGGGATTGGCCTTCTCTACCTCATGGGAAAATGGGGAGGACGGAAGGTGATGGTGATTTTGGAGGTGCTTGGTGAACGGCTGAGCGTATGCGTGGCTGCAGAGCCCTGGCTTCCAAAGTTTTCGTGCATTTGCAGTGGTCACTGCCAACTGCACAGCAACAATAAAACGATGACAATGCAGATTCTGAGATGGACGTGAGCAGAGGCCCGTGACAAGCCTTTCTCTTGGATGACCTCATTCAACACCCGCATTAGCCTTGTGGATTGGGTACGTTTCTTATCCCCCTTTACATGTTCGGGAAACAGGTGCAGCAGGGTCGAGTCACGTGCTCAAGGTCACACAACAAGTCAATGGTGGAGCCAGGCCTTGAACCCGTGTTTCCGGTGTGACCTTGGGCAAGGCTATTTCAGATCCTTGAGCCTTAGTTTCCTCATTTGCAAGAAATAAACGGGCTGCACAGGATGACCTGCAAGACCCCTTCAAACCTAACACTGGACTGCCATTACAGTGATCCTCCCTGGGGCTCCGTCGACAGGCCAAGTCCACATTCCTGTGGCGGACATCCTTGGCGAATGTCTGGGGAGTAGACACATTGCTGGCTTGGTCGGTCCACTCACACACGCGCACGCACACACACGCCCACTCCCTGCTGCGTCTCCCGGGGCCAGCATCTCCTGTTGGTCACAGCAGAGACCTGGCCTGTGGGGTCCGTGCCCGTTGACAGGAACACTGCCGGGTTGAGAGGCCACAGGCTGCAGAGCAAGCCAGGTGGACACCGCTTTTCCCGAACGGAGGAAATACTCTCCCCCTGGCACCCAGCCTCCCTGGCTCTGCGAGCAAACGCAGAAGAAAGGCCACCCTGCAGCCCGCCAGCCCGAGCCCACATCTCTCAATCAGCCCATTCTCCTCTCATCCTCCCCAGGGCGCCGCTCCGTTCCCCTCACAGGGTCCCACAGAAAGGCAGCAGGGCAAGAGCAGACTGAGGCAGCCCAGCTCTCAGTCCAGTCTCCCCACAAGGTGATTTCAAAGGCTCGACTCTGTGGGAGATGCTGGGAAAGCTCCAAAAGCGGAATGGCTTCAGAGCCTCCAGAAATGTTTCCTGTCTCACCTTCAGCCCCGCTGCCTACTCTTCCCAGGATATGAGATGCATGTATTCGGGAAAGCTCGTGCTGACCCGTGAGCTCAGCTTCTGAGCTGCCATAAACACACCAGGAGGGAGAGTCAGTGCGGCTAGAGGAAAGGGACTTGGCCACCAATTGACTCCTTGGCAGTCTCCTCTGGTGGAGGTCTCTGTAACTCTCTGCCTCAGTTTCCCCCAGGGTAAAAGCAAGGCCCAGTGCAACCTGGGGCCCCCTGTGACTGCTGGAGTAGCTTGGAGACTTTAATACACATAACCAGGTACCACATGGCCCAGGTCATTCGGACCTGAATTTTTTCTCTGGTTTTACTGAGATATAATTGACACATAACCTTGTATAAGTTTAAGGCTTAAAACCTGTTTTTCTTTTTTTAATTAATTTTTATTGGAGTATAGTTGCTTTACAATGTTCTGTTAGTTTCTTGCTGTACAGCAAAGTGAATCAGTCATATATATACATATATCCACTCAAATTATTTAGATATCCTTCTCATTTAGGTCACCACAGAGCATTCAGTAGAGTTCCCTGTGCTACACAGTAGGTTCTCATTAGTTATCTATTTTATACATGGTATGTATATATGTCAGTCCCAATTTCCCAATTCATCCCACCCCCTTCTTCCCCCCTTGGTAACCATCAGTTTGTTCCCTATGTCTGTGTCTCTATTTCTGCTTTGCAAGTAAGTTCATCTCTACCATTTTTCTAGATTCCACATACAAACAATATTTTACGATATTTGTTTTTCTCTTTCTGACTTACTTCACTCGGTATGACATTCTCTAGGTCCATCCACGTCTCTGCAAATGGCACTATTTCGTTCCTTTTTATGGCTGAGTAATATTCCATTATATATATGTACCACATCTTCTATCCATTCCTCTGTGGGTGGACACGTAGGTTGCTTCCATGTTAAGGCATACAACATCTTGATTTGATACATTTATAAATTACGAAATGATTACCACCATTATTAGCTACCATCTCCATCCTGTCACATAGTTGCCATTTTTTCTTTGTGGTGAGAACTTTTAAGATCTACTCTTAGCAACATTCAAGTACATGAAACAGTATTATTAGCTAAAATCACCATGCTGAACATTAGATTCCCCAAACTGTTAATCTTATACCTACAAGTTTGTACCCTTTAACCAATATCTCCCTGTTTCCCACATCCCCCAACTGCTGGTCGCCACCACTCTACTCTGTTTCTCTGAGTTTGTCTGTCTTTTTTAGATTCCACATATAAGTGAGATTGTACAGTATTTGTTTCTCTGTCTGACTTAGCTCACTTAGCATAATACCCTCAAGGTCCATTCAAAGTGTTGCCAATGGCAGGCTTTCATTCTAAACCTGAATTTTTTTTTTTTTGGCCTCACCTCGTGGCTTGCGGGATCTTCATTCCCCGACCAGGGACTGAACCTGCACCCTAGGCAGTGAAAGCATGGAGTCCTAACCACTGGACTGCCAGGGAATTCCCCTAAGTCTGAATTTTTATAAGATAAATTTTTTTTTCTATTTATCAGCTTGTGTCTGATGCTGATCTCATCACCTATGGGCTCCTGGCCTGAGTTCCTGAGGTTCAGAATAGAGGAGGCCTTAGCATTTTATCGGGCATGATCCAATTTTTTTTTTTTTTTAAACCTCAACAGAACAGAACCTGTTCCCTGCAACAGCTGGTAAAGGAATTGCATGTGAAAAATGATGATCCCTGTGGGATCCCTGAAACCCAGCTATAAAATGCCAGGGGAATGCTATCTTCATTGACAACCTAAGTGACCAGTTAGTTGTCAGCCACAGGTAGAGTCAGGGCTTCTTGACAATTTCCTTTTTCCTTCCACACAACACAGAGTCATCTCTCTAAATGCAAGGGAAAAACAGAGGCCCTAGAAAGTTTTTTCAGGTTCCTCCCAATTATACGTTCTTGCTTCTAGATTTCCTGATTTTCTGTCGGACAGCCAAGAGTCTGATAAGCAGGACTAAGCAAGTGAGTGTGACTGTCTCTGCTTCATTTTTCTCCACCTATAAAAAGGGGGATGGGCTTCCTTAGCTCTTTAGGATGATAAAGAAGCACATGAAATACCAGGGCAAGCATTTGGGCAATAAAGATAAAGCCCTACTTGAGGATTTCAGGGATATTTTAAAGCTGTTTTTCTTTGATAAATGAAGGAGAGAAAATTCTGGTTTGTGCTCAGATTTGCCTGGGCATCCACTGACCTTTATATGGATTTGGTAAAAGTACATTTTCCTTTACCAGGTACCATCTCTGGGACCCAAGGGGCTTCACAGACCAAAGTGTGCCCCCATGAGGCCATCAACCGGTACCCCATCTCTATGCAATCACACGTACCCCTCCCTCCACCACAACTGTATGGTCTTCAGATACAGCAGCTGGCTTAGAAATGACTTTGAGCTGAGTTTCCAGGCCCAGTGATGGTTCTGGGCAAACCCATTCATCTCTTCTCAAGTGATGCCCTTGGAGGCCACAGTCAGCTTCGGCCAGGAGAGGCTGGTCAGGGCAGGAGCTACAGATCTGGAGCTGTGGCAAGAACAAAGCTGACAGACTCACATGGGGCAGGAACCTGTGACCTCAGGCACAGCCGGGCTATCATCAACTGGGCTGAGCCGCCATGCCCCAGGGTTAAGACTAACAAATCCCAAAATATACTTAACCACCACTTAAGCTAATTGATAGCCACTTGCCCGCCCAGACCTGGGACTACAGCTCTAAAAAAAAAAAATTTTTTTAACAGATTTTGGCATCTTTTGATACATGTGTTTTCAGAGAGTTTTTTCTTTTACAATCTAAAGAAATGTTTGGTTACATCCATTAAAAATCTAAGGCCAATGCCCAGCCTATTCGTAAATGAGCAACAAATACTTATTTTATAAATACATTCGTTCATTCATTCAACAGCTATTTACTGAGCACCTACTATGTACCAGGCACTATTCTAGGCTTTCAGGGACACTATCGTGCATGACACAGATAAAAGTTCCTGACATAAGAGGGCAGTAGAGAAATAAATACATAGCATCAAATAGGAATGTGTGCTATGGAGATAAATTAGATAAGGTAGAGTGAAATGGTGGCTACTATTTGAGAGTCATGAGGGAACCTCTGAAACCTTCTGAGTGAAGACTTGAATGCTCTGAGGGAGGAAGCTGCAAATGTATCTGAGAAAGAGCCTTCCACACAGAAGGAACAGCAAGGGCAAAGGCCCTGAGGCAGGAATATGCTTGGCATATCTGAAGAACAGCAAGGAGGCCAGTGGTTGGAGCAAAGAAAGAGAGGAAGTGAAGAATAAGAGGAGATGACCTTGGAGAGGCTGCCAGGGCCAGAACAGGCTGGGTTTTCAAGGCCATGGTGAGGCCGTGGGGGTTATACTGAGTGCAGGAGGGCTGTGAGCAGGGATGTGATTCTACATTATGGAGGATGAATGCAGAAGAGCGAGAATGGAAGATGGGAGATCATGGCAGAGTCCAGGTGAGAGATAATGGTGCCTTGGGCCAAGGCAGAAGCAGTGGAGGGTAAGAAGGGGTTATACACTGGACATACTCTTAAGGTAGAGCCAACAGGATTTGCCAATAGATTGGAATGAATGAATCAAAACTACTTTTTAAAAAAAGATCTCTCAACAAATAAGTCAACTAGGCTTCTTTGAGCTGAGAGAAATTTGCATGGGGGCTTTTTATTTTTATATTCACTTTTCTTTCTTTTTTAAAAATTCCTATCCAGTTTATTTAAACTGATAGATAGATAGGTAGACAGATAAAAACAGTTCACTCATTTCTTCCACCCCCCCCACCCCTACTCCATGTCTCTTCACTTTTCTTAATTTTAGTCAGTTTGTCAGTGATGGGCTATTAGTTTACTGTGACAGTAAGTGGAGTTTAGTTATGTACCCGAATCAAACTCCCCTGGGCATGTCTCTCAGGTGCCGGCCCAGGAGGTTAGACCACACAAAGTCATTCTTTAGAAATTCCATTTCTGATTTGCTTATGCTGTATGCTACCTTGAGATACATAGGTCTAGAAATATCTAACTCGTCTAGTACAGCATATTGCTAACCTTGAAGACGGCAATGAAAATTATTGAGGGAATTGTGGAACAAAGACCATGTGATTTTTTTCCAGCAATGAAAACTATGGGAAAACGCTTGTTTTCAAGAAGAAAGCATTTTAAAATTCTAGACACATAAAAGGGGAAATCCACCACATTTCAGAATCTAAGCATAAATAAAACAAAAACCAAAAAAGCCTCATCCCATGATCACTGATGTCACTGTGTATTATCCTCTTTGCCATTTCCACCCACAGCATTGTGACAAATTAGATGCCTGAGGTCACACTCCAGGCTGAGGCCCAGACCTCCTTTTTCCCTTTTTTTTTCTAAATCAGACACTCCCAGGCATGAGGGATCTAAAGGAAACTTGGTGAGGATAAACATAACTTATGGGGAGCACGGATATGCCGTTCGTTGGTTTTAATATAACACACTGCTTCATCTTACACTTTGTACAAGGTGTGTGTGGATCAGAATATCAGGGATTATAAAAAGATCAGATTCACCCTGCCTAGAATCACAGAAGGACAGGTATATAAGAACACTGAAATTATCTGCTCCAGATTTAAGATATTTGACAACAGGAACCTCAGGCCAGAAGGCTTCTGGCAGCCTGGGCTAGGGCATACTGGTTCAGTAACAGCCCTGATCTTGTCCAGCTCCCTCATTCCACAAGAGGAGCTTGATACCCAGGGAGGTGTAATGATCAAATGTTCTTACAAGTCTTGTGGGAGGACGGGCTGAAGGGAGATCCTCTGGGACAGAATTTGGCAGTGGATAGGAAAGAGCAGGGGGACCCCATCAGAGACTGCTTCCTCTATAGTGTGGGCCCATGGCATTCACAACCCCTAGATCCAGTTGAACAACTGGCTCCAGTATGTTACAAAGAATAGAGGAGTCCAAAAAAAAAAAAAGGAGGAAGAATGATTAGATTGGGGACGTGGTAAGATTTGTAAAATTGCTGGGGTTGAATCAACTATTTTTTAAAAAGGAGGAAGCAGATGAATGGATAGAGAGAAGTATTTCAAGTGGGCACGAAAACCTGAGGCTGCCAACATCATATGTATGAGAGACGGAAAGCCTTTACTCACTCATTTATTCCTTCATTCAGTCAATGAATATGGATTGAACACTTACTGTGTGCCGCACACAGCAGGAGTGCTGGGGCTGTGACAGTGAACAAGAGCGAGAAGCCTCACGGTGTCCACGACCAAGAGGCTGGAGAAGCATCACAACAGGGAAAGAAAGCACAGAGAGTTATGGGCATGTGTGAGGGACACCTCCCTGAGACCTGGGGGAAGGAGGAAGGAGTCTAAGCTGAGATCTAGGGCTGAGCCACAGCAAGATAAGCAAAGTGGGAGACAGGGAGGTTCTGGCTGGGGGAGGAAGATGTGCAAAGATCCAAGTGGGATGGAAGAGCAGGTGAAGGTGGTGGAAGGTCTTGAAGGCACCGGGAGAGTTTAGATTAGATGAGGCAGGACATAGGAAACCACCGCTGGCCCTAAATAGGGTCAGACATCCTGAAAACAGTATGGAAGTAAAGCCGTTAAACCGGGTAAAAGGAGGATAGTGTTTAGGCTACCATCTTGCCAACTAGGAAGTGGGATTTCTGACCTCAGGATATGAAGTCCAAATGGCGTGAGCCTTGAGGTGAGAAAAACAGACAGCCCAGCAAGGCAGACAAGAAGTGCTCATGGTCAGAAGGAAATGAAAGGTGGGTGATGTAAAGATGAATGCTGAGGGGAGCCAGAGAAGGACAGGGCATGGATAGCAATGGCAAAACATTATTTCAGCAAGAGTGCTGATAACAGAAGCCAGAATGCTCTGCCAAAAAATCCAGGAAGCTGGAGGATGCCAAGTGCTGGCAGAGGTATGGGGATTTAGGGGCCCTCGTTCATGCTGCTGGGAGTGTGGGCTGTTGCAGCAACTCTGGGAAGGAATCTGGCACATTTGATGAAATTAAGCATAGGCAGACCTTATAGCCCAGCAAATCCACTCCTGGGTATAAATCCCAAATACATTTTCTAGTGTATAATGCTGATTGCAGCATTGTTCATGGCGATGGGAAATTGGAAGCAATCTGAGTGTCCATTCTGGGAGAGTAGATACGTAAGACTGGTAAACACACACCAGAGAATAATATGCAGCACTTGAAAACCTGATGCTAAGTAAAAAATAAAATAAAAGTCAAAATGAGATGTGTAGTAATACTATTTATATAAACCAAAACTAGATGCTCAGAAAATTTAACACTGCAATTTGCCCAGCCCCTCTAGTCATCACTCCTGATAACCCTCTTCTGGATTATTTTTTCCATAGCACTTACCGCCTTCTAACATACTGATAATTTTCTTATTTTTATGCTTATAGATTATTATCTTTCATTCCCTGTTAGCATGTATATTCCATAAGGGCAGGGATCCCTGATGGCTTTCTTCACTAATGCATCCCCAAATGCCTGGCACATAGTAGGTACTCTACAAATACCTGTTTGAGTGAATCAATGAGTACGACAACAATATTTATTTTGCAAGAATGCATAGAAACCAAAAGATCCATTTGAAACAAATGAGAATAGTGTGTAAATAAAAGCTTGGCCAAGGGGGGTATAAGGGATGAGACAGAGGCTGAAGGGGCCATGCTGCACAGAATGTCCTGCCCTAAGAAGCATGTCCCTGGTTTCCTAGCTCCATTCTCTCCTACTTCCCAGTGGCTGGCCTGGACCTGCGATCAGCCATGCCTGACTTTTCCAAGATACCAGGTCTGGAAAACACAAGTCTGAGATGCTACGAGTCCTCATCCAGGGAGACCAGAAGTCTAAAGGAGGCCAGGTGAGTGGCTTTCTCCAAACCCATTTTAGGAACACATTTTTAGCTGGGGGAGTCTGCCCTGGCCCCTTAGAAGTCTGGCCAATTTTTGGATTTGGAATCCTCAAGTGGTTCATATGCATTAGCAGGTTTAAAACAAGACAAAGACTGTATTCATGCTAGAAGGTACCTGACAAGTCATAAGTTTCCTCACCAGTAGCATAAGAAATATCTGGGGAGCTTTGGAAACACAAATCCTCAAGCCTAATCCCTATGGAGATTTGGATTCAAAAGATCTTAGGGGGGCCAAGAATGTGTTTTGTTTTGTTTTCACTCCTCAGGAGATTGTGGCCCATCCAGGACCAGAGCCTGAGCACCGGGCAGTCAGAATCCCAGTCTGTCCCCCACAGCCAACCTGGCCCTCCCCAGGGAGGCAAGAATTCTGTGATTATCCTCCATCCCCACCCCACCCCCAATGCTCCAAGGGGCTTCAAGAGGGAAGCAGTAGGAACTCTGGGTGGAGGTGGGCAGACAATGGGCCAAAACACCCCCTAGCCCAGCTCTAGTATCAGCATTCCAGGCCCACCCACCTGGGCCCGTGGTCACCAGGAGACCTCACGTGTACACACAGGCCCTAACCTGCCCTGATTCCAGATCCGGCGCTTTGCAAGCAGCTCTCTCAGCCTGATTTGAACAAAGGAGGTTGTTCTCCCAGGACTGTTCTGCCGGAGATGTCTGTCCATCCTTTTCCTCTCTCCCCATCCCTCCCATCTCTGCTCCTGCCTTTAATCCTTAAGAGGGAAGGTATTCTAAATATGATTGCTCTCGGCTACTTTTTCCTCTCCAACTTGAAAATCACATGCTCTTGTGTGTGGTTATTTGTGCACGAAGCCCTCCCCGCAAGTGAACACCCTCCAGCAGTTGGAGGTACGTTTTCCACACTGGAGGTTGAGATGTGGGCAGATGAGAGATTTTTTTAAATACACATTCGGAGTTGCAGACCTTCCTGTAAGAATCATCCTCTTTTATTTAAAGGATAGATTGTGCCTGTCCCTGCCCCCATCTGATGCAGCAGTAAATTGTAACAAGAGAATCTGGCTAAACGAGTTTCCGATTCAAATGTTATCTTGTGGACAAAGGACTCTTTGACTATGGTTTCTGCGTTTGGCTTCTTGGGTTGGAGTGGAAAGTTATGTTTTCACTGTTGCTGGAATTCTTCTCTCCCTTCAGCAGTGACGGTGGCCACTCGAAGAGAAGGCATCCTTGGGCCTTTGGGGCAGCAGGAGGCCACGTGGCTGGGAGAGCTGTGACCAGGCCATATCCTGCTAATTAACACGTGGACATTGATAATATTTCTCTCTAGGAAGCTGCCGCTGATAAGGTGGTCCATTCCCTTTGGTCACCATGCATCATCAATAGGCAGAGAGCCCCTTTCTTAAAGAGCCCATAATCCAAACACGCTTGGGGCGGGTGATTGATAGAAAGCTCCCATTTTAAAAGGATTCCAAATCTAAACAGAATGTGTCTGGTTACTGACAAAATTAAATTACCCTCTGCTGGAGGAACTTCCCCTTCCAGTGAAAACAGAGTTATAGTTACAGATTAAAATAGAAACTCGGGCATACATTCTTAGCGGCTTCTGAGAGCAAGCGTGATTGTTAAATTTATGGGCTTAATTTTATCTTCTATTTGTCCCACTTTGTTATACTTCATAAATGAGAAGGGAAGGCACGAAAACCTTTTTTTTTTTTTTGGTAGTATTTGGAAGGTCAAAAGTCCAATAGACTCTGTGGCTCTGTGGTTGAAAGCACCTGGAGGCCTGGATTTTACTGAACTCTCTTCTTTTGGCTGCTCTGGGAAGCATCTCCCTAGAAACACAATAACCAGTCTGCCCAGGAGAGAAGGAAAAGGTAGAAACTTCTCCTGTTCTGCTGCTTCTCTTTCTTGGGGAAAGATTACATTCAACACCCTGCCTTCGCGGACATTTCTTGTCAGACTTTCTCCTCACCTTTCCTTGCTTCCAGAAATGAGGCCAGTATAACAAAACAGGAAGCAGCCTGTAGGGATTTCAGTTTTCAAACTAGCCAACAAGAGAGCCGTTCCAGTCAATTATTTCATTTATTGGACGGGTCTTTGTTGAGTTTCTGCTTCAGGCCGCCACAGTTCTGGGCTCTGAGAGGGATAAAGGAGTCTTCAAGGGAACTAATGTTTGCAAAGTACATTCCCATTTACAAGATGCTTTCACCTGCCGTGACTCAGACAGATGCCAAGTGAGAGGGAAAATGGCCTCTGGATTTAAAATGCTTAGAGCCTGGCGAGGAAGGTCAGATTGCAGAAGAAAGAAACCTCAAGAGAATGGAACAAAGCCTTGCTTAATACAGGCCTAACCTGTGAGAGACGTATCAAAAGTGTCGCAGCCCAGAGAAGAGAGATCAGTAAGACTTGGGCCTCCAGGTGCTCTCAACCAAAGAGTCTAGAATTTCCAATTCTGTGGGTTTGGTTTGTTAAGTGTTTCAGCTGGAAAGACGTCTTCCTCTGAGACCCAAACTTCAACAATAACGCCCCTCTCTTTCCTTTGAAGTCGGTTTCCAATCTCTTCCCTGACAGAGAAACGTTATCTCCTATATCCTCTGCATCCTTCTGGGTTACATCCATGGATGTGGGGGGCTGGCGAGTGCACGTCCAGCTGGACCCAGACACAGCCCTGTTCTGAAGAGAGATATGTCATCCACACGGGCTTACGTCTGGGGGGAGATTTGCTTTTATTTTGCTTTTGATTAATGTGCTAAGATGTTACATTAGGAAAGCCGCCCTCCACTCCCTTCCATCTGTGAGCCCCACCGGGCCGGGTGGGTTCTCAGGAGAGCTGCTGAGGCAAATGAGTGTTCCCGGAGCTTGGCAGGGCTGCGCGGCTGTGATGCGACGGCTCTTCCATCACACTGTCATCGCGCTGCAGAAAATAGCCCGAGCAGCCCAGCTGCAGCGCTGCCAGCAGCGCAGAGCTGACCAAGGAGGCAGGGCACCCGGTCGACCCCTCCTGTCCTTAGCAGCCTCCCTTCGATGCCTGTGGTAGGTGGTAGGTGTTTCGCTGGCCATGAGACCACTGACCCATCCCTGGGCCAGGCAGGGTATTCAGCCGCTATGCTGAACAGTCTTGTGAGGACTTTGCTGTGCCCCGATTTCCCATCATTACCATTTACTATCACTGTTACCAAAGCCGTCCATCCCTAGATATGCTCCAAGACAGTCACCTAGTGCCCCTGTCAACCAGACTGCTGTTCCTTAGCCCCCTCCTGGGGAGAAACTGTGGAGCCCTGACTGTGGCAGAGGTAGTGGCTTTAACATTCAATTCAGAACAAATTTAATGAGCACCTATTATCTCCATTTCACATGGATTCATCTCCTAGGTGCCTGCCAACCAGAATACAACAACGAATGAACCTGGCCTTCAAAGTTTATCGGAGGAACATTCGGGATAGTGCTAGTCATCTGTTCTCCAATCTTCCTGAGAAATTCCCAGATGCCCTCTCCCCATGTATTTGGCTCTCCCTTCACCCCCACCATGAGAAATAGCCATCGCAGTTGGCTAGAGTATTCGAAGACAAGAGTACGAGGGCTTCCCTGGTGGTGCAGTGGTTATGAATCCGCCTGCCAATACAGGGCACACGGATTCGAGCCCTGGCCCGGGAAGATCCCACATGCCGCGGAGCAACAAAGCCCGTGCGCCACAACTACTGAGCCTGCGCTCTAGAGCCCACAAGCCACAACTACTGAGCCCATGTGCCACAACTACTGAGCCCACGTGCCACAACTACTGATGCCTGCACACCTAGAGCCCACACTCCGCAACAAGAGAAGCCACGGCAATGAGAAGCCTGTGCACCGCAATGAAGAGTAGCCCCGGCTCACCGCAGCTAGAGAAAGCCCGTGCACAGCAACGAAGACCCAACACAGCCAAAAGTAAATAAATAAAATAAATAAATAAATTTATTTTTTTAAAAAAAAGAAAACAAGAGTACGACAGAGTGTGTTTAAAGTCAGACATGGGTTTAAATTGCTGCTCTGCTACTTCCTTATTATGAGACGTTAAGCTACTTAACATCTCTGAGCTCAGTTTCCTCGTTTGTAAAAATGGTGATAATAAACCCAATCTGCTAACTGCTAACAAGTACAGATTTTTAATTTTGGTGCCAGACACTTGGTAGTAGACCCTGTCACATGGCAGCTGCTATTGTTGTGGTGGTTACATGTTACTATAATCACTATTGCTACGACTGTGTCATTAACAGGTTTGTGCTTAGTGAGGGAGAGGAAGCCTTTTAGCGACAAGTAATACGGGGAAAACTTGGGAGAACGCCCCTTCGAGGAAGCGGCATATCTAAGACTTGTACTAATTTGGGTTTTTCATTGGAGGTGGCATTTTTCAGTGACAAAAGCAAATGTCCTATCTTTCTGGAGGAAACACCTCACTGAGTTGATTTTTTTACTTACATGTGATCTTCCATTGCTTCTTCCACCCCTGGGGCTCCATTGTCTTCAAAAAAATTAAGGTGCTCTCCGCCAAATCTGTCCAGAAGGGTGAATGAAAGATGCTGGGTCGGAGTTCTACGCTGAGGTTCCAGAGGGAGGAAGGGAGGCGCCACAAACACCTCCATTCCCTTAGTTTTCTTGGAAAGGGTTGACAGATCATGATTTTAAAAATTATCATCATTTAAAATGCTTTACACACGAACACGTATTTTTTGTTTGTTTGCTTGTTTTCATCTTTCCTCTTTTTAGCTTGAGACAGTCAGACAGTGCTACGAGAGAGAATTACAATTTGAGGTCTCCTTTGTTTATCACCTTAGACAAGCAGAAAAACTAAAGAACTTTCTGAATTCACCAAGGAATCAGTCCATTCAGACCAGATCAATAGTTTATAGCTGAGCTTACAGGGGTCAGCGAGCAAAAATATAGAAAAACTTACATGTTGCTTTTGGCTTTTATTGTACAGAAAGAACTTTCATTCGTAAAGATAATCTCTAGTTTTGGCTTATAAGGCCCAAGAAGATAAACTAGACATATACCTCCCCCCCCAAAGCATAAAATAAATGTCTTTCATAAAGTGGTTTTCATGACATTCATTTTCAGGTTTTCATTTTGAGCCCAATTCCCAATTTGAGTACAGTTTTCCTCTTTTTATTGCCAATATATCGAACATATATATTTCTCACTGTTTAAATCAGAGGAAGAAGTTTCATCCAGGATTATTTATTTTCACTTTAATTTTAATTCATGTGCCTCTGGAGAATGTATCTTTTGTCTGATTCCATTTCTAAAACCCGAAGGAGAACAGAAGATGAGATACTATTTGGTAGTTCCTTTAAAAGGTTGTGTGGAGGGGTCTCTCCTGAACTTTTTTTTCTGGTAAGTCATATTTCAAGTCTTTGATCTTGACAGCCCTGAAATACTACCTTACAATTACATAACTATGAAATGACTTTTGTTGGCTAGTGGAATGACTTTTCAAAAAGTTTCCACCAAATACACAAATATTGTAATGAAAGGATGTCAGAGTATTCCAAATGATTAGTGATGGTGTTAAAATTGCCCGTATTGCTATATATTGTACCCCTAAGAACTTTAGAATATGTGATGGCATATTTATGGCAAGGCTTTCATCTAAGTAGTCTGACTGGGGTTTGGTTTGGTTTGGTTTTTTCTCCTTTTTAAAGAGATTGGTAATTTCTTCTTTTAGTCTTTTGCACATGCTTTGCTCTTTCTAAAATACATTTAAGGGCTTCCCTGGTGGTGCAGTGGTTAAGAGTCCGCCTGCCAATGCAGGGGACACAGGTTCGTGCCCTGGTCCGGGAAGATCCCACATGCCGCGGAGCGGCTGGGCCCGTGAGCCATGGCCGCTGAGGCTGCGCGTCCGAAGCCTGTGCTCCGCAACGGGAGAGGTCACAGCAGTGAGAGGCCCGCGTACCGCAAAATAAATAAATAAATAAATAAATAAAATACATTTAAACCGTTAATTTTTTTCAGTGGGGAAAAATAATCTATAGTCAAACAAGAGTTAGAGCAACTGAACCAAATAACTACTACCGTCTCAAATATTTGTTAATTCAATAAGCATTTACTCTACGGTCATAACGTATCATATAATACAAATTCAACTGTGCACACTGGCCTGTCTCTCCCCCACCAAAAAGAAAGAGAAAGAAAAATAATACTTTCAACAGTGTGGATGTTCCAACCACCCACTCACTCAAGGACAGACCCCAGATTCAGCGAGATGAGGGGACGGGCCTGCTGTTGGCTGGGCTGGTTTTACTTCCCTTGTACCTCTTAGAAGCAAGGCTGAGTGTACGGCTAGGGTTTGAAAGTTAAGTGCTTTGGGGGTACATCAGGACCTCTAAATAAGAGCCAGCTGATTCATCTGGTTTCCAAGCGAAAACAAACAAAAGAGCAATCTGATCCATTGCTGGATAAAAACACAGTGAGCACTGTCCCTGTACTCTATCTCATAAGCCAATGAAGAGCTTTTTAGAGGATAATCTTAACTCCAAGGCTCATTTGCCCTACCCCTTATGGTAGATGCTCAGTACAATGCAGTTAAGTAAGACGCACCTGCTGTATACAAGGCTCTGTTCTGAAATTACAGGGAAAATTAAGGGGAAAATTCCTGGATTACTTAGTGAACTTGAGAATGAGTCACATTTTTTTTGTAGAGTGGGCCAATCTGTTTTTTTTTTTTTTAAATAATAATGGCCAATTTTTTTTTTTTTTTTTTTTTTTTGCGGTACGCGGGCCTCCCACTGCCGTGGCCCCTCCCGTTGCGGAGCACAGGCTCCAGAGGCGCAGGCTCAGCCGCCACAGTTCACGGGCCCAGCCGCTCTGCGGCATGTGGGATCCTCCCGGACCAGGGCACGAACCCGCATCCCCTGCATCGGCAGTTAGACTCTCAACCACCGCGCCACCAGGGAAGCCCTAATGGCCAATTTTTAAAAATCAATTAGTTTATTTATTTTTGGCTGCGTTGGGTCTTCGTTGCTGCACGCCGGTTTTCTTTAGTTGCGTTGAGTGGGGGCTACTCTTCATTGCTGTGCGTGGGCTTCTCATTGCAGTGGCTTCTCTTGTTGCGGAGCACGGGTTCTAGGCACGCAGGCTTCAATAGTTGTGGCATGCGGGCTCAATAGTTGTGGCTCACAGGCTTAGTTGTTCCGTGGCATGTGGGATCTTTCCGGACCAGGGCTCGAACTCGTGTCCCCTGCATTGGCAGGCGGATTCTTAACCACTGCGCCACCAGGGAAGTCCCGAGTGGGCCAATCTTGACATGTCCTTTTCTAACCTAATAAACTAACCTTTACTTTCCTTATTAGGAACTGTGAGCATGTCAAATGATATACATTTAAAAGGTGAGATAATAAGACAGAATTTGTTTTTAAACTTCTGTTTTTAGAAATAATTATTGATAGAGTCGGAGATTTTATTATCAGTGGTGGTGGTGGTAGTGCTTTAGAACAAGCTAGTGATTTAGAAACAGAAGTGTAAACACAGAGAGTTTATTTATTTGCAGATCGCTGAGACACAGTAGCCAGCGGATGGCTTTATTGGTAACATGCACAGTATGTCTGCATTGTATACGCATGGGCCATAACGTCAAAGTTAACTGATATGTACACAGGTTCAGTGAATTACCTCCCTGTTTCCAGTCTCACTTGCACCAAATCTGAAATGCATCATGCCAAGCCTTTCCCCCTAATTGTTTTAATGAAGGATATTTTCAAGAAAGTCCAATCCACCTGTTTTTAATTGTTACAGATTATTCCCTTAAGATGTTGCCTTGCCTGAGCTATCTCTATCCAAAAAACACACAAAAAAATCTTTTTACTCTTTAAGGTTTCTTTGCAAACAGGTGGTTCTTCAAACAGCTGGGGGCCTCTCCAGCCCTCAACTCATGTTTGATTCAAGCTCAGAATGAGCCTTGTTTAATCAGTTGGTCTCCCCAAGGGGTTGGAAGATATACCACCCCATGATCAGGAGGAGAGAGCTGTGAAGAAAGCATTGAATTTTCTCACAACTCAAACCTAATCCAGCCCCCCACCCCGACCTCCCTCCTTATAGGATCAAATGGAAATTGCAAATGTTTCATGCAATATCTCATTCAAGCTGGTCTTTTCCATTCAAAAGGAACAGGGGTAATAAGGATGGGGAATGTGACTTTCAGACAGAGGGCCATCCTGTCTGGGGGCAGCATCATCATTTGGGATGACATCAACAGATCTTGGTAGCTTTATTTTATAACTAGAAAGGATGGCAGGAAAAGCAAAGAACATCCTCATTAAAGCTGATTTACTGGAGAGGGCTCAAAATCCTCCTTTCCTTTTTGGTATCACCCAAGTTACTCATGTCAATTTGTGAAGCTGCACATCATTATTTTAATTGTCTGTAGCCCTTGGGTGAGTTTTAATAATCTCACTGGTCTGGCTACAAGCAGGGCTCTGGACACTACAGTTAAGAGTTTTCACGGAGATTACAGCATAAAGAATGTGGTCAATAATATTGTAATAATTTTGTACAGGGACATATGGTTCTAGACTTATCAGAGTGATCATTTCATGATGTGTGCAAATATCAGATCACTGTGTTATACACCTGAAACTAACATGATATTGTAAGTCGACTGTATTTCAGTTTTTAAAAGATTTTTAAGAGTTTTCACAGAGATATTTGGTGGCCATCAATTCGGTGGAACTGAAGGAACATAGTCATTGCCAAACCTTGGAACAAGATTTGTTTTGTTTTCTTTTTCCTTCTCTTATAACATAGAAGCTGATTATCTTCTGATGTAACAAAGATAAATTGGAATCAGGCTCCGGCAAGGTTTTTATTTGATCAACAAAACACAACATAGGGCTTCCCTGGTGGCGCAGTGGTTGAGAGTCCGCCTGCCGATGCAGGGGACACGGGTTCGTGCCCCAGTCCGGGAAGATCCCACATGCCACGGAGCAGCTGGGCCCGTGAGCCATGGCCGCTGAGCCTGCGCGTCCGGAGCCTGTGCTCCGCAACGGGAGAGGCCACAACAGTGAGAGGCCCACGTACGGCAAAAAAACAAACAAAACAAAACAAAAAACCACAGCATAAAGAATAGTTCTGCTCACAGACATAGAAAACAAACTCATAGTTACCAAAGGGGAAAGGGGGGAAGGGATAAATTAGGAGTTTGGGATTAGCAGACACAAACTACTATATATAAAATAGATAAACAACAAGATCCTACTGTATAGCCCAGGGAACTATATTCAATATCTTGTAATAACCTATAATGGAAAAGAATCTGATATATATAGATATCAGATATATATATCTGAATCATTTTGCTATACACCAGAAACTAACACAACTTTGTAAATCAACTATAATTCCATTAAAAAAAAAAAAAAAGTGCTGCATGTCTCTGCTTTCCATAGCTCTCTCTTCTGTAGGTTCATCCCTGCTGAAACTTTTCCCTTTTCTCCAACCCCCCCTCACAACTTTCCTAGAGGAAAAAACCCTAAACAAAGTCTCCCATGAAACAGAATGTCAGTCATCAGACAATGGAGTGTCAGTGGGCTCAACTTCAGAGAAAGAAATATCCAGCCTAGAGAAAGGGAAATCAGCCTGTGCTCGGATCAGCTGCAAATACGCCCTTTCTATTGTTATCCCTTTCTCCTTCATTTACCTTTCGCCCTGGAGAACGCTCAGGCCCGTATTTCAAACCCCACTCCGAAGCGCTCAGCTAAAGAGTTAATTGAACCCCCAGCTCTGGCTGCAGATTCCAACCACAGTCTTGGGTGTGTCCTGCCTGAACTTCTGCTCTTTACTCAAAGCCACTTGATGAATGGAAACTTTAAACATTCTTTGGATGTTCGTGGTGTTTGAATCACTGTCTAAAATGGGTTTCACATTAAAAAATTTGGAAACTTACTGGAGAAAGGGGAAAAGGTGAGGGAAAATGTGGGAACTATCTGTCTAAAAAATAGGTGATCCTGTGTTATCTCAGAACAGATCCACACCGTAAACCAAACAGCGGTCTCCGGAGGGCAAGTGTGAGTGGCATCTGGACAGCCCATCAGGGACCATGAAGACTGTTGATATTGCTGCCACCCTTCTGTCTGGACCTTTCTTGTAACACCCTTCAGCATCATTCTAGATTTGTGTGATTCTAAGTCTCTGTGGCTACAAGAAGAAAACTGAAGTCCAACTGAAGTAGAAGTAAAATTATTTTCTTGTAGTTCGTTTTTGAGCAAGTATTAGAAAACCAGGAAGTTGAGGAGGTGAGCTGGGATCTCTGGAGAATCTCTTGGAATTTAAGGGAGGTGTAGCTAAGTGTGGCCCATCAGAACGTTCTCTGAAGTAACCCACTGGAGGTACCAGGGAAACTGGCATGGAGGAAGTCAGCCCAAATAGGCCTTATTAATAAATACCTCAGATTCACTGTCACACACAGAAGGTGAAGGGATGGATGGGACATGACAATGGAAATGGAAAATGGGGTGAAGGCAAAGCGGGGGTGAAATAACCAGGGTTACATGGATACAATGAGACAAGGAGAGTGGAGCAAGTGTAAAGGGCTGGTTGATGCTGAGATTCAGAAAAAAAAAAATCTTTCTTTAAACAAATCAACACCATATTTTTGCCTCTTACAGAGGTAAGAAAAGTGGGGGTGAAGCAGCCCCAAATAATCTCCAAGAGCACCAACCTTTTTGGAGATATGACAATCTATAAAGCCTCTGATTTCCCAACACTCTCCCTTCTGTTCCTCCCAGGGCAAAGTGACGTCGATTTATGCAGCATAAGTGAACGAGGTTAATTTAGCTTTGAGGATTTCTCAACGGGCTTCTGATAATTGGAGACAGTCTAGGTTGTTGTGAACCTGAAGCTGGAAGTTCCTGCCATCCCACAAATCTGGGCCTAGAGAAACAGACTCACTGCCTCAGGGAGAAAAGAAAGAAAAAGGAGTAACCAAACCCCACCCCCCCTTTCAGGTAACTAACCAGAAAAAGAAGAGGCAATTGTATTTAATATATGATTTTGTGGTCTCAGAGATCCACCCTTCTGAGATCCAGCTGTGAGGTTGCTGGATCTGACCTCTGGTGACCTCTGGTCCTGGAGAAGGGACCTGCCAAGGCCGAGGGCACTGTGGAACTCAAGACAGCTGGGTAGAGGCCTAGACAGGAGCCTCTGAAGGTGAATCATGCTGGTTAGTGAGTTTCCTCAAACAAAGAGCACACACGCGCACATGTACTAGATGGAGGACAACTTTCTATAAACATTTCCTTCTGAGCTAAGCTCAAGGCACAGGCCAGCTTTTTCCCAAGGAAAAGGAGAGAGCTGAATGGAGATCCCTACACTCGGGTTTTCTTGATGAGGTCCTAATTTTTCATTATTTGACGCAAGTAATTTTATACACATTGAGATGGATGAGCCACCTAACGCGGACACGGCCGAGCTTACGGCTCAGCCTCCTGTTGGAAAGTCTCTGAAATCCTTCAGCTCTAAAATAAATCCTTCTTCCTATGCTTCCAACCAAGCTTTTGTTAACAGCAGCCAGAGCTGTTTTCAATACTCTTCGGCTCAGGGCTGCATCCAAAGCAGAGACAGGCTCAGCGACCTCTACGGAGGCTGTAAGGCAGATGCTTACGGAATACCTGCCTTCTGCGGGTCCGGTGTCACGAGAGGCCCCAGGGGATCACAGAGGAACAGGGCCCAGTAGTTCCTGCCCTTGAGAAGTTCAGGGTTTAGCGGGGGAGCCAGGCTCCAAGGCTCCTCACATGGTAGCAGTTCCCGAATGGGGGCCATGGTTGCTAGGCAGTGTATTCAGGACAGTTATTCAAGTTGGGAAGTCAAGTCCTGCTTTTAGCTCTTCCCCTTGACATGTGAGGTAAGTCACTTGTCTCGGGATCCTGTGCCTACCGTGTAATACATACAATTAGAGAATTACTTAACATCTCTCCTATAATGAGCTGCAGTTGCATATATATATGCCTGGATATATGCCTGGATATATTTTAATGATTAAAATTAAAAGGGAATATAATTTTGTTCCCAGATCATCTTGAGTAAAATCCAAGCACCTTTTCTCACCAGTCTCACAGGTTATTACTATATTTCTATGGTGTCCTCCAAAACGCCATTCACAAATTCAATAAGTATTTGCTAAGAGAATGAGCAAAGGACTCATGCTACCATTTTGATTTCTTTGAATCATTTGTTGGCTCCTCATGCTACAATGTTTAGCATTTAGACAACTCTGCCCTTCACTCTATTGTGGACCTCTGCCCAGTATCCATTCCCTCTTTTTCTAGTATAGAATACCCCTTCGTTTGGCTTTAGGGACAATCCCTCCTTAGAGGAGACAATCATGGTGGTTCTTTTATACAAACCTAAGCTAGGCTAGAAACATAACATCAGAGTTTCAGTCTGGAATGTTCTTGAGAATGATCAGAGTTCAACTGTGACTACAGTATTCTGAAGAGATTATTCCTTAGTTCCTGCTGCCAGGACCGCAGGACCTGATCTGGCTCCTGTCCTCTTCGAACCTGTGTTTTCTGCTTTCCCTTTAGCTCTGTGACCTACCTTCATATCCTCCATAAATATCTTTTGTGCTTAAATAAATTGAAGTTGGTTTCTTTTGCTTGCAGTTGAAGTAGTCTACCTGCTACACACACCTTCAGGTTATTACACTAGGATTCCAAAGTAGAAAAAGAGAACTTTCAGAGTTAAAGAAGTCTTCAAAATCTAGTCCAACCCTTTTGTTTTGCAGACGATCAGACCCAGAGGAGTTAAGTGACTTGACCAAAATCCTTACATTGGTTGGTGAGAGTCAAGCCTAGAACCCAGGAGACCTGGCTTCCTGTCTAGGTGCCTTTCTGATTTTTCACTGTTTCCTGTCCTTAGGTCTCCTCTTCTAAGGTTATTGCCTATGGCTGCTTTCACACTACAATGTCAGAGTTGAATAGTTACGATAGAGGACATACCATTCCCAAAGTCTCAAATATTTACTCGCTTGCCCTTTACAGAAAAAGTTTGCCAATACCTGCCGCACGCAATTCATAAATGAATGACTGTGTCTGTGTTCCAATAAAACTTTATTTATAGACATTGAAAAGCGAATTTCATATAATTTTCAAGTTTCTCCTAATATTCTTCTTTTGTTTTGTTCCCAAACATTTAAAAACGTAAAAGCCATTCTTAGCTCACGGACTGTACAAAAACAGACAGAAGTCTAGGTCTGACCTAGTCCACCAATCCCTAGCTTAAGCCAGTTTGGATTAGGGTTTTTGCTATTTTCAGTGAAATACAACATAACTGATACAATAAAATTATCATACATTTATTGATCATCTACCATGTGTTAGGTGTGCAGTGAGAAATGACATACAGTCTGTTGGGAACCCAAGGACCTCACAATCTAGTTAGGGACTCAAAGCCTTCCACAATCATAGCCACCATTTACTGAGCATTTATGACAATGTGCTAACCCCCTTGCCTTTAGATGAATTATCTCAATCTTCATTAACAATGCTATGAGACCGTTTATATTATTATTCCTACTTTACAGGTGAGGAAAGTGAGGCTCAGAGAGATCAAGTGCCTTGCCTAAGGTCACCTAGCTAGCAGGAAGTAGAGTGAAGACCTCTACCCAGGTTGTATGACTCTGAAGCCTGAGGACCCAACCACTGTGCTAGGTGAACCCTCCATAGTGTGGCTCACGCCCACACTTCGATTCCCACCGTCCACCATCTGCCCCCTCCTGCCCCATCCTCGCAGACTGGAGAGCTCACTGTGCACCACGCCTGTCCCTCATAGCTTTCCCTGCAATGCTGCTCAGCCCTCTATCCCAGTTCTTTGAACATCCTAACCACCAACTCTTAATAACTACTCCTGAACACCCACAGCCTCCGATGTCTTGATGACTCATCTTGAGCTTATAGAGGGTTTTGATTGCCATTTAACTTTTTCTGTTTGTTCTCTTTATACTACTGGTGTCAGGGTGGGAGCTGCCTCTTGGGTAAACTTCATGGACTGGCGTACAGTGAGCTTAAAGTTGGGAAAAAACTCGGCTAAAGAATGAGATAAAAGGAGAGGTTGAGCAGCTAAAGAAATAATTAAGAACTAAAATAACAGCACCTTCTATAAATAAGAAAAATAAAAGCACAAAAGAGACCACCCCCTCCCCGCAAATGAAACAAATACATCTGGGAAATACTTGAGGTAGTAAAAGTTAAAAACAGGGAGACAAGATAAAGGTTAAAGCAACAATAAAGAAAGGAATAGAAATGGAGGATAAATTGGTGTCTAATATCTGAAAGAGAAGCCTCCTCCCCACCCCAAAAAAGATAACTGGAAAAATATTTGAGGACATGATACAGAAAAATTTCTCCAAACTCAAGGAACATTTGAACCTGCAGATTTAAAAGTGTTCACTCTAGGGCTTCCCTGGTGGCACAGTGGTTGAGAGTCCGCCTGCCGATGCAGGGGACACAGGTTCACACCCCGGTCCGGGAAGATCCCACATGCTGCGGAGCGGCTGGGCCCGTGAGCCATGGCCGCTGAGCCTGCGCGTCCGGAGCCTGTGCTCCGCAACGGGAGAGGCCACAACAGTGAGAGGCCCGCGTACCGCAAAAAATAATAATAATAGAAGCACCAAAAATTGGGAGACGGGAAGAAGCATGAGAGCACTAAAACATCTAATCACCTGGTGGGAAGTCAATCAAAACTACCCACCCAAACTTTCAGTTGATTTTCATCATCTAATTTTTTTTCTTAACCTTGGACTGATCTTTTAGGAACGAATATATCTTGTCATTCAGGAACTAATAATATTTGAAGTTCATCAAGTTCACCTGAGTAGTCTGGAATATACTTACTGTGTGTTATGCATTATTTTGGGATGATGATAGTAGCAATAGGTAATTCTTGTTACGTGTTATCTTTACTACACTATGTGTCAAGCACTATCTTAAGTGATCTAATGCATCTGCATATTTAATACTCATAAGATTCCTAAAGTGTAGATACTATCATTGCCCCAATTTTACAGATGAGGAAACAAGCATAGGGATGCTTCCTATGGTGGCACAGGTAGTAACTGGGAGAGCTAAGAGTCAAACCCAGGGCTTCAGCCCGCAAAGTCTGTGCTCTTAAGTATCACCCTATATTGCTTGTCCACAAGTAGGTAGGTAGGTCATTTTTGGCTGTCCTTGTACTTTGAATTTTTAATTGATGATTATGTATCATTTTTTTTTAAGTCATTACTGAACTATGAAAGAGCTTATACTTGGAAAACAGGATGAATACTCCCAGGCATTACACAGGCCAACAGAGCAGAGCCTAAAATAGCCCCTCACACACATCCTGCTCTCCTGACTACTAATCTAGGCAACTTCTCCTCAGAGGGAGAGGGGGGTGTTCAGAGGATTAACTCCTTAACAAACTAGCACGGGCTTTGGAACAATAGGTGGTCTGAGACTTTAATGATAATCATTGCAAAAGAGTTGAATCGAAATTCAAAACAGCATACCTGTGTTTTATTGGCTTTGGACAGATTAGCTGGAGGAAATAAGCATCCTTAAGGGATCACCTCAGTGAGAGAAGAAAATGTGTAATAAACCAAAGGTCGAAGAAGTCCCTGGTGTTTGCAGTCACGCGTCCAGGTTACTGTATCTCTGAACAATTTGCTGGATGGCTTCCTTTCAAATGACATAACAACCAGCGTGATGCATTCTGCCATCCAAGCGCTATATAATACGGGTGGTAATGGGCAACACTCCCGGGAGGGCGGAGGAACAGCTGTTTGTGTCACCTGGGAATGGCGTCCACATACAAACCTCATCTCTCTGACAACAATTCTAAAGTCCTCCATCACCGTCACTCACCCGCAACATTAATGACTAAAGGGGAGAAGGAGAAGAAATGCCTTAGCCCCTGAAACAGAGAGAAAGACTGGGAGAGGGACAGAGCAAGTTAATAAATAAAACAAGAGCCTGAAGGGAAGAGTTGCTTTGTCAGAATATAAATATTTCCCTTCCCCTTTTATCTTTAATGTAGTGTGAGAAGCTTATTAAAGGGAAATGCATCTCTGTCCCTGGAGCCCTCGCCCAAGCCTTGCAGGGAGCTGCCTGCAGAACGGGCTCGCCTAGCCCCACGCTTATAAACTCTTCCCCGCTGGAAGTGAGCGTTCACGTGCAGAGCAATAAAGAAGGGCTGAGGGAAGAAAGGGAAGCCATTGTGGCCATTAGGATCCTTACCTTGATGGTCTGGTGGCATGTTATGTTCATCGTCGGGAGATGCTGAGAGACTGAGGATGTGGAATGCCTATCCGCTCAAAGGCTTGGCTTGAGATTCCAAGGGAAGCTGGCGTGACTAGACTTTTACTCCACTCCGTTAGAGAGAACAGTATCCAAATTTAGACAAAGGGGAATTTGTCTTCAAGAGTAAGACAGACATAAAAGCTGACGAGCATCCTGTGAGTATTCCTCCTCCAAGGAGCTCTCCATGGCTGCAGGCCTCACATCTCCGAGAAGACAGCCAGGCTGGGCAGTCCCAATGTCCAGCCTTCTTGCTCCCAGAAATATCATTATTCCAACAGCGCAGAAGATTTTCATCCTCCATGTCTTCTTCCCAAAAGCCCTAAAAGGAGGATGGAACAGGCTGCAAAGCAACTCAGGCTAGCACAGAGCCTTGAACTCACTGGATACTCAGGAAGCTTGAATGGTATGGCGCAGGGACTGTGCTGGCCCTGTTTATCACTATACGTGTAGAGCCAAGCACGGCACCCAGTACACATGCTTTTGGATGGAAGAATTGAACACGTGCATTTGGACACAATGAAGGTGTCTTTTTAGTTGGCTATCTTTTCGGCCTCTTCAAAGGATCTCAGTTCTGATCAGGATTGGGGTTCTGCCAAGCTCTGGTACTATCACATCTTTGCTGACCATTTAGAGATATTCAGCCATGTGATTACACAAGAAAAAGCCATCCATTCATCAGGTACCATAGTCTAGCCTAAGGCCAGATGGGGGTGTGGGTTGGAGACAGCTAAAATCGGCTGCCAAAAAGTGCTTCTCCTTCCTCTGGACCGAGCTTGCCCAGGGGAGCTGGCCCCAGTTGCTATATACTATATACTATACCTACCCCATAGCATACATATGCATTTATATTTCTACAGTGTAATTAATGGAAGGGACAGAAATTTTTTTAATCAGCATTTCTGGCTCTCTTGCCAGGGTATTCACATATCCCTTGCACTTAGCAAGGGTTTACTGCCATTTCAAACCCACCAGGCGTCACGTAATCATTCCTGCTGCAGAACCTACTTTGCATCCCCACTCAGGCCCCGCCCCATTATGATGTCTTTTTTTGGTCTCATCCTCCCTAATTTTGTGTGTCTGGTTCCCTTTCCCACTGAACCCCATCTAGGCTGGAATAAAGACTCAGCTACAAATCAGAGGGCTCGAGTCATTGCTATTCCACTGCGCTCACCACTTTCAGGACCAATTACATCTTATGGCAATGTCTGTGTTACAGGGAAGTATATAATTCAGGGATGATGAGCCATCCTTAGCCGGTTCCTAGGGAATTCCCTGCCCACTATTCTAAACATTGACTAAGAGCTATTTACAATACCTGATTTAATATTCCGCCTCCTACATAAGCCCTGTCCAGCCTCCCCTCAGCCTCAGCCGCTTTGGGGGCCTGGAATCTTGAGAGGGTCTATTTCCAATGTTCCCACAAACAGTCCAGAGGAGGAGGAGGTGTGGGGGAAGGGTGGCACGCACATATCTGAGGGGCAGTTGTGTGGAAGAGGGATTAAATTTATACTGTGAAGATCAATGGAAGCCTTGGAGAGGCAGATTTCAGTTCAATAGAATGAAGGACTTTTTAACAATTAAAGCTGTCGGAAAAATGGAACAGGAACCCTTTAAAGAGACCCCTCTCTCCCTGGAGTTCAGGCAGGGGTGAGATCTCTCCAGCCAGAGCTGCCCGATTGTCAGCAACACACACACTTCATAGTTGTGTACTCAAGCAGTGCCTCCAGTTCCTGAGCCAGACTACCTGGGTTCATATCCTGCCCTAAAACTTACTAGCTCTATGATCTTGGGCAAGCTATTTAGCCTTTCTACAAAACGCAGATAAAAACACATTAGACTTTCAGGGAAATTGTGAGGGTTTCTTTTCTCTCTTTCTCTCTTTTAAATGTTTATCAAAAGAATCTTTACACAGTAAGATAGTGTTCTAAGCCTTTGGGCTCTCAAAGTTCTTACTGGTTTATAGAAGTCATAAAAGAGAGGCCACCATTTTTCACTAGCTACAACATAAAACAGCATTTTGTAATTAATTGTTATTTTACATACCTACATATGTAACACAAACCTTACTGTTTAAGCTTTCGGAAATTGTGATGAGGAAAATTCTTTTAAGCCAACAAATTGAATTGCGGAGGGTAAAGAAAGGTAGAAAACAACAACTCATTTATTCAACCAATATTTATTAAGCACCCACCTTGTGCAAAGCTTCTTGGGAAATACAAATATGGCCGAGATGCAGATGTGCCTGCCTGCGGCTTGCTGTGTAGCAAGTAACTGTTTCTGACCCTTTCGTTTGCAAAAATGGGCAGTGTTCCACAGGCTCTGTAAATTTTAAAATGCTCTGTAGGGCGTTTTCAATTGGTTTGTATTCTAACAGAAATGGACAAGACAATAATATAAAGCATGGTAAAAATTATACCACTTAAATTTTCTCTCCGTTTTCCATTAAAAGTTTAGCTTCTCTAAAGATTGTGATCATGTTGATAAACTCTGTACATATTGCCTAGGAATGAAAAATAACTTTTTTTCTTTCATTTGTACTTAGCACAGTTCTTGGTTCTGAAAGCCCTCTGCCTAAAAAGGACATGGGTAGAAATAAACATGCAATGCCCAAAATATCTTTTTTCTATGGGTTGTAGGCATCCAGATTTGGAAGAGAAAGCTTTCTCTTCGGTAGCTCCTGTGCTCTGCAGCAACTTTCAAATATCCAGCTCTTCAGCTTATTAATTCATTGGAAACACTCAATTGGAAACATGACTTTCCCTTGGCCCTGCCATTTCTACAGTATTTGCATTCTCAACTGAGCATAGAGGATGCTGGTGGCCTTCTGAGAAACCAGAAACTTTAGCCCCCATCTGCCTCAACTCTTTAAAACCATTAAAGAACAATAATAATTACCCTTTACTGAGCATTTACAACATGCCAAATACTAAGTTCATTGCATTATCGCACTTGATCTTCATAATCCTGTGTGGCAGGTGTTAGTATTATCACCATTTTACAGATGAGGAAACCTGAGGCCCAGGGCAGTTAAGCAGATTGTCCAAAGCCACATAACCAACAAGCTGCTGAACAAGGATTTAAATCTACAAAACCTCTGCTCTCAACATTACTCTCAAACTGCATCTCCAAAGAAAGAGGATAGGAGTCCCCACTATACCAAAAATGAGAACATTCAAAATAGATAACGGGAAGGACTCCCCCGGGGATCCAGTGGTTAAGACTCCGCCTTCCAATACAGGGGCACGTGTTCGATCCCTAGTCAGAGAACTAAGATCCCACATGCCACAAAGAAAAAAAAAAAGTTAATGGGAAAACTACTTTATCACTCCCCCTAGCAGAGTGAAAAATGTAATATGGCTCCTGGGGGATGCCCAGCATCCTATACACCTCACAGTGAACCAGCATCCCATGAATGTCCTGGTCTTGTGATGTCCTCTTGGACAGCTGGCTACAAAAGAGGAAGATAGAAACACGTCCTCAAGGAGGCTTCCACAGAATACACATGTTCACCCTGTCTGTTTGCTCTCTGGGGCTTTCTCCAGGCCAGACATACTTAGGTGTTTAGGTGGCTCACACCCCTAGGAGCAGACTCAACTTCTTCCCTATACTTCTTTCCTTCCCACCAGTTTTCTTCTTCAAAGCGAGAACTGGGTTCAAAGTCCTGTTCTTTTACCCACTATCTGTGTGGTTTTAGACCTCTCTCTACTTTGGTTTCCCCATCTATAAAATGGGTCCAATAAATAGTCGCCACCTCAAAGGGCTGCTGTGAGGATAAAGATTCAAGGAGATAGTGCTGGTTAAGGGTTTAGCGCAGTGCCTAACCATGGTAAGCCCTCAATAAGCATTAGCTGTTAATAAAAATAGTAATGATAAGACTAATAGCAGACACCAGAGTCTGTCAGCTGGCTTTCTCTTAACCGCGTTCAACGGAAATTTAAGTCAGGGTATCATCAACCCTGGGTGCTAAGACACAGCAGGACCAATATGGTCCTCAGAACTAAGGCTTTAAAAATAACGCGTCATCTCTGGGAGCGGTGGACTAGCTTTATAAATTTTAGGCCAGGGGAAGAGGAGGAGTGAAGTTTCACAGGTAAACCAAAGCCCCTTTTGCTAGAGTGAGGAGTCTGTCGCCTCTTTTGTTTATTTCTTCTCTAAATGTTTCCTCTCCGGCCTCCTGGGCTGTTTTCAAAACTCCTCCGTTTTGGTAGCAGCTCTTCACAAGTCTGCTGGAGGCCACAGGAACAGGCCAACAGCCCCTCCCCAGCTCAAACAGCCAGCAGGAACTGCCCCAAGGCCCTCCCCTGGCTCGGGTCTGGCTGCCCCACAGTGGTTTCTGCAGCCCCGCTTCCGGCGCCTTCCTGACAAAGCCCAGCTGAAGGGGCTCAGCTCAGAGCAGCCACGCCACCAGCGCTCTGTGCATCTCCCGGCACAAGCCAACCTGGGGCCCCTTTACTTAGCCAGTCGCCTCTGATCTTTCACTCTGGAGCTCACACAAGTCATTTCCAGTGTGAGGAGAACAGGAAGCAGAGATAGATAGATAGATAGATAGATAGATAGATAGATAGATAGATAGATAGATAGATAGATA